>NC_092039.1:112638893-112946774 GCF_003086295.3 Arachis hypogaea | reverse complement strand
ATCACTCTCGCTAATTTTTCCCTTTATACGTCTATTACTCTTGTCTGTTCCCTGCTGTTTCCTGCGAAAACAAAGAATAGTCGTTTTGGGGATTTGTATTAGGGTTTTTTTTTTATTGGATGGTCGTTTTTATTTTGGGGGTGTCGTTTTTGGGTGTTGGAGTGAGAAGAGATGCTGGAGGCGTAGCCAGTGTTGTTCAGGAGAATCCCGTTGAGGAGGCGCATGCTGAGGCCTAGTGTTGGTACCGAAGATAGAGGTTGGACGTCTCTTCATGTTTGCGCCCGCAAAGGTGATGTCAAACTGGTGAGTTTCTTCAGTTTCATCAATCCCTCTTTAATGTTGTTGTTGTTGCTGCATAATTTCTATCACGTGAGACTCTATTTTTGGTACCTAGGAAAAATATAGAGAGGCTTCACGATGAGATGCTGAGATACTTCAAAGTTGTTTGTAGGGAGAAGGACCCCAATAAGGCAAAGGACCTGAGGCAAAGGACCCCAATAAGAGAGAGATGAGCCTTGAGGAGAAACACAAGTTGGGTATTGGGTTGCAGAGTTTGCCTCTTGAGAAAATGGAGCAGGTGATACAGATCATAAGGAAGAGGAATGGGAATCTGAAGCAGGACGAGGATGAGATTGAGCTTGATATCGAGGCTATTGACACTGAAACCCTTTGAGAACTTGATCGATTATTGACCAATTGGAAGAAGATGATGAGCAAAATAAAGCGGCAGGCACTACTTGACAACTTGAACAACAACAATGCAGCATCCAATAAATTCAATGGGGTAAAAACCCTCTCATTTTTTGTGCATTTATCTGTTGAATGGGTTGGGCTTATTTTATATAGCATCGTACTTATTTTCTTACCATATATACTAATTTGTTACTGTGATCAAATGGACAGAAATTGACTCCAGCAGTTCAAGTAGTGATTCTTCTCTAGTGGTACTAAATTTGCTTCTAGCTGTTATTTGGTTTGTTCTTGAGACAATTTGTTAGCAGAGAAACTTAAAATTTACTCTTATTTTAATCTTTGCAGATTCAGATTCAGCAAGTTGCTCAAGGAGTGATTCTGAAGCATGGCCAATGTGTGGTGTTCTGCCGAAGAAAATGATTTGCTTCACGGCTTCTTTTGAGTGTGCAGCTTCAATTCATGGACTAGGTGTGTGCTTTTGATTTTCTTTATATCTCCTTCGCTGCAATGCTTTAATTTTCTGCAGATGGAATGATGGCTGAATTTGTGATTGCATTGTTATTTCAGGTAGTGTTGTTGTGAACATAGTTTACTGTTTCATATTGGATGGATTTCTGGTGGCAGCGCAACTGCTAGAAAAGGTTTGTGGTGTGCATTATTTTGTAAAAAGGATTTATAATACTGAAGAGCTAATCAAAACAATGGTAGGCCAGAAATTAGAGTGCAATGTGGTGAAAATCTTAGTTTAGTTCCGTTAGATTAGTTAGAAATTAGGATAATAGATTAGGGAGAATCAATGTGTTTGAGTTCACCTTGTACACATTACTGCTACAGTAAATAGAATTATCCTCGATGGAGATGGCCTTTAATCAAAAGGATATGTATCTAACTTGTTGGGATCGACAATTATTCAGATTAGAGATCTAAATTTTGTATGTACCACAGACTTTAATGACTCATTATATAATCACCTATTCTTTCAAGGGAGGTGTAAAAGGATGGACCAGAAAGAAAGGATCATTTGGTTTTGAAGATGGATTTTCGAATGCTCTGGTAGCTGCTTTGGCAGTGGAGACTGTTGAGTGTTGAAATATCAAAAATAGGGAAAACTTTTTATAAAATAAAAATGATAATTTTCAAAACTAATAAAGGTTGTTATTAGTATTACTAAGTACTAACATTGTTGAAATATGCTAACTTACGTAGCAACTTGGACACAGAAAATTACCTATGTTTTATTAAAATAATAATAATAATATTATTATAAAATAAGATTTTTTTAAAATATTATAATTAATAATAATAATAATAATTTTATTATTATTATTATTATTACATACACCAAGTTTCAAATTAATTCAACTATTGAAATCACTTGGGATTTATTATAAAATTTTTTCCTTCTCCTTCAAACTTTTTAAAAAATATTTCATGTCATTGTAGAAGATGAAGTTGTGCAGGAAGATTTGGGTAACATAATACACATATGGAGTAATGTTTGGTCTTGAAAATATGCATTTTGATTTTTGAGTGGGTTGTCCATGGTCATTCGAGCTGCTTTTATGGGGGGTTTAGGTTTATATTGCAGTATTTTTTTCGGTGGGTTGTGTGGGTGCGGGCCATGTGGCCAGATCCAAAAAAAAAATCAACCACTCATCAATATACCCTATCCCAAAAAAATACATAAAACCATCGGTCTGACCAAACCATCTGCTATACGGGTTTGTAAATACATTAAATCATGGGTCAAACTTAAAAATACTAACAACTTCTTGTTTTGAGTAATCTCGGCCCTCAATTAATAATCTTTTTCCTCAGTGCTTCAAGTACCAGAAAATATTTTCCCCACCTAAAACATTCCCATCTTTTAAACTAAACTTAAAAAGAGAGTTAGTTATTTAGTTGATCATCAACTAACTGAGATAAGTTTTTACAACGTGCAGAAGATTTTCCTTTAACAAATTTCGCTTTAAAATTTAAAAGAAAAACCAGCTTGTCATAGTGTTAACTAGTTGCATGGTTTCTTCAAGAATTGTACTTGATTGATTTGCGTGAAGTGCAAGAAACTGTGTATCAAAGAGTTAGTGATCAAGAAGAAGAAGAGAAAATGGGGGAAGAAGCAAGCTCTCCGTGGCAACCACCGGCACACCCGTCGCCACCACCGACACCACCTTATTCTGAAGACTCTGATGCTGAACCTTCTTCTGACGACTCTGACTCTGAGCTTTCTTTTGACGACTCTGACTATAAACCTTCTGTACTTCTCTCTCTCTCCACGTTCCGTTACTTTTTTTCATCATAGAAGATCATAAATTGAAATCATCTCTGGTATACTGAAATAATGAAGATGGTATATGTCACGTTTCTGATATAGATAGTTAGATATATAAATTGAAATAAAAATTCAGAGTAAAATGATTGTTTCTTTTAACTTTTTATTTTTAATTTTTTTACAGCATGTTTCTTTTTCTGTTTCGTTTCATGCTTGTTCTGATTTCTTTTTAATTTTGTTTCCAAAAATTGCTTGCAGATTCCCGAAGAGATTCTAACTTTCTTTATGGTATTTCTTTTCATTTCTTGGATGCTCTTTAATTTGTGTGTGACAGAACATACAAATTCTCTTAGATAGTAATGATAAATTGCTTTGTATGATAGTTTGGAGGACATCATAGCGAGGCAGACTTTGCAGGACCAGAAATCAATCTACAACGCTTTCGTCTCTCGACACTTATGGATGTTGATCTTCGAGACCTAATTGTGTCCAATCTTGGTTGTTTTATTTTTCAAATGTCAAGTAACAGGCCCAGCTACTCTTAGCTAAACCACCTTCCAAAAAAACCAAAAAATTGACCAAACTAAACCCAAAAAACATGTTATTGATAACTAGCAGCAACACATAATTAGAATGACGTGAATATAAAGAATTGTTGGTTATTTTATTTAGTGTAAAAAAAAAAAAACGATCATCTTTATTATTTTTAAAGTATTTGTAAAATTTAAAATAACTTGTAATCATTTCGATTAAAAAAAAGAAAGACATGAAGAATATTATAGAGATAATACTCAATTCATTTAGTGTTGTTTGTAGATGCAGTAATAATAGGAATAATACCATTGTGATTTCAATTCATTTAGTGTTAAAATTCATTTTTATACTTAAGTAGTAAAAAGTAACGCAAATTTGATTTCTAGTAAGAATTCAATTTTCATGATTCGGTTTAAATCAAATCACACAAAAAGTGGTCTAATTTTCAATTATATTCTCATGAACTATGATATTACCAAAATTATCCTCACTAAGAAGTTAGTGGTAATAGTTAAAGGACAAAATAATTATTTCAAACATACTCTACATGTTCTATTTCAATTATATTCTTTTAGTTCCTAATCAAAGAATTCTCTCCATAATTAATTTAATTCTCTCAAACATTTTATTAAACTCTAACTTATTAAAAACTTCCAAACACCCTCAAAATTAACTCCATTCTTTCAACATTGTTGTTTAACATACTCTTTCTTGTAGTCACTTGGTAAGTTGGAAACAAAAGAACATAATTCATGAAATATAAAATTATACACAAACTAAACAAAAAAATCCCTTATGCCATATTTTCCAAATGATGTCTCCATTCTAATTACACTAATGATGGACGCACTAATTGCTGCGGAGAACTTCTCTATAATCAAGAATAGAGCTTCAGCGTGTATTCCTAAAAATATAAAAACTAAATGTAAGAAGAAGAAACAAAAAGAAAGAACAAACTTGCAATATTTACCTAAAGCTCATTGGAAGCATCATGTGGACTTTAGTCTGCTTGTTTTTTAGCCTCCAATGTTCTCTAGATAAAAAAAAGCGCATACCTTAAGAAGCCATTGGATTTATCAACTAAGGATCATCCTCTGCATCTAATAACTAAACCATGAAACCAACAAAAGAATTTTTTTTATAGAATTTATAATTTGCTATAGTCACTTAAACAATGTTTTCAGAGCCCGTAGCTCAAAATCATAACACAATGAACGTGTAGGGAACATTTTCATCAAACGTGTTGTGCGAGATGAGGTTCGTGACCAATTAAGCCTCAACCTGACAAAGCCGGGTCATTAATCACATATTAGTCATTCGACACCAATCAAAACAAAAATAAATAAACAAACTGATTTTTAAGAAGTTCAAAAATGTAAAAAAAAAAAACTTGAATGCGGCCATGAGAATTGAAAATTGCATCAGTTACAATGGCAATTAGCAGTGTTCAATTTAGATGGGATGGTACGGGGCCTTAGGTGAATAACATAATTTAACTATTTTAAACTCTATATCACCTCACTTAACTTATTATCAGTCTAGACAGATGATATATGTAAGTAATTTAAAGTAAGATTACAATTCTCTTTTATGTATAAAACAAATATTATAAAAGAATAGATGCACCGGAGACAAAGCTGCATCAAAATTTTCTTGTTTTGATATTGTGACAACTCAGTTCTTGCTTAAAATAGAATGAATTGTAAAATAGAAATTTTGGTTATTAATTACACTTGGAGTATGATTGAAGGGGAAAAAATGCCTTGATATATCTCTCATATCTTCAGTCAACACACCTTATAATTTCACAAATGAACTACTATAAATAAGAAATCATATGAAATCAGTAACTTTGATGCACACAATCAGAAACAGAAAGAATCATTAGGGGCAGATATGGCATAATAAACACGAATTTAAAGAAGGAATAATGATTTTTTTAATCGTGTATATGAAATCCAAAATGAAATGAAATAAATATCTGGGTATCATAGTCAAAAAACATGCCACCAATTCAAGCAATCACACTATCAAAGAGACAGAATAATTAAAGTACTTACCTAATGATGCATAAATGCAAATTCAATAGATTATGCATCTTAAATAGAAAATATATATATCAAATGAAATCTAAAAAATAGCAAAGGTCTTGAAATTACTTCAAGATCAGACTCTTGTATTTCAAAATATTGCATGAATTCTTCCTAGTAGGAACAGAAAATGCAGCAAGAATTTTTTATTTGACAAATGAACCAATCAAAGATGCACCTAGTAGGAAGAAAAGGTTAAAAACAATCAATGCCATCATCTTAACTTCAACTAATGAAAAAAAAACAATGAAACAAAATAGTAACCACCATCGTGGAATTTCAAGTTCTTTGAGTTCATCAATTGTTACAATAACATCATCAGTTACAAATTATTCTTTCATATTTACTGTTATTTTTTCTTAATTTAAATGAATTAGATCCTTGACAAAAAATTATCAGTATTATCTCTTTTTATCTGGCATTTTTATTCTCTATTTTCACTCATTTTTTGTTATGTATTTTATTGTAAGATAAAAAAATTAGTATTTTCTAATATTTTTGAATATACAATCATTTTGGATAAAATTCCATTTTAAAAAGATACCTATCTTAAAGAAAATTGTAATACACAGACATGATAACAAACTTTATTGACCTTTTTTTGTCAATTGTCTCTATCTCTGCTAGTATCCTCTACCTCGTCAATATAGAAATGTGTAATGAAGGATATTTACAATCAAGATATTAAAGGAATATATAATGAATTTGCCACTCATAAGAAGGGCTATAGTTATAGTGTCCAAATTTATTGCCAAATCAAGATATGTTTTGCCTTTGCTGATCTTATCCCAAATTTTAGTGCCATTTGAGAAATAAAAAGTAGAAGTCAACTAAAACCAAAATTAATCTCAAACCAAAAGTTTCAAATAACTTTGAAAACCCAGAGGCTGCAATAGACGCTCATTTTCACTCAATTTACTGCCCACTTTGTACAAAGATTATCCTCCAACTTGAACCTTTAGAAGCCAAAACACAAATAGATGACCAAATATATAAATAAAGGACAATTATAGATTTGATGAAAGAGATTTATTAGAATGGATGAAGTTAGTTACCATGTTCCCACCTATCCTCCTAAATATAGAGGTTTGAAGAGTTAACGATCTCTTGCAATGAACAAAATTAATTAAATAAATAAAGGACCTGAAAACAGAGCATGCACAATATCAGTTAAAACAAAGTCACCAAAATAATAGAATTTAAATAAATAGATAACTTGATGAAACGATGAGAACTTTTTATATCTGATAATGGAATGTATTACAGAGCAATAAAAAGCATATGAAATTCAAGTATGTGAAGCAGTAATTAGCTCAGCCAAACTAATTAGAAATTGAATTGGGGCTTGTCAAAACACTATAGGGGTGATTCTAAATAGATACCTATTTGATTCACAATTTTCATTGGAAACATATCTTTATCAAACATGAATGACTTGAAACAAACAAATGAATAATAGGTATGATAGGAAATAAAAAAAAAGAATGCACACAATATCAAACTGCTGTGACGTATTGTCTGAAAAATTCTGCAAGTGTTTGAAGAGATGTTCTACACCTTGTTCCTCCTAAGGGAAGATAAGGAAAATGGTCAAGAACAAAAAAAAAAAAAGAGGCAGAGATATTAATAAAATGATACAAGGCTGGGTTCACTCAGTTCTTTCTCCTTCGACACAAGGCTTTTCCTTGCTGCCACATTTGCAACTTCCAGCTCTATTCTGATGAACGGGACTGCCCAGCCGATCTTGGTGACTTGAAACACAATTTTCAGTTGGTGACATGAAGAGAAAAATGAGAAGGAAGAGGAGGATCAGAGGATGTGGGGGTGGCGGGGGTGGTGAGATGAAGAAAAAAAATTAAGTTTCTTTTCTTTTGTTGCTTTTTAATTTTCAGTCACCAAAAATAAAAAGGGAAGAGAGCAATTTGATTTTGAGAATGGAATTGTGCGGGAAAATCCCCGCTTCGGCGCACCGGAGGGAACACTGTTCTTTGCTGCAACGTGTCGTTACCACCGATGATGCTAATTTGGGGGGAATACTGTTCTGTGCCTCGTGTATTGAACTGCTTAACTTGTATATTTTAAACTAGCAAGATACCCGGGCAATGCGCGGGCAAAACAAATGAAGACTATAATAACGTGAATATAAAATATATTTTGGATATTATTTGTTATAAAAAATAAAAAAGCATTGATGTTGTTCGAAAAAGTATATGAAAATTCTTAAGGAAGCAAAAAAGATAACTATTAAAAAAATGCTATAAAATATTGTGTTACGTTGTTATTTATAAGTGATTCAATCAAAATATAAATGATGTTCTAAATTTTCTGCTATTTAACTCAAATATTAGAAATTAATATAGACCGTAATTTATATTAAATTACATTATATTATTTTTCTAAACACTAATAGTGCTCTTTTATTTTTTACACTAATTAACAATTTAAATATAGTTTATATTCACTTCATAATTGTATTTTTCTTTTGTTTTACTCAAGAAGACACGAAGATAAATTGTAAATATAGATAGAAAAAACTAACACATTCAAAAAAAAAGTATCAATAATAATAAAAGTAATAAAAATGACCAATTCAGAAGTAACATGTTATGTCTGTTATTAAAAACTTTTACTTTAAAATAGAAAATATACAATACTTTTTCTTTTATATTTGTATCATGAAGTATTGAGTAATTAGTAACTTGTATGAAATTTAAATAATTAAATAGAACTATAATACACAGAATATTTAAAACAAAAAACAACTTTATTAAATTGAAAAAGGAAAGAAAAAACCTTAATTACTTCATTATCAAATTGACAATTATTGTTGTTTTTGAAATAGGATTTGGATTTGGCCAGAGTAATCAAGTGTTTCCATAACCTCAAACAAATACATTATCTAGAGAATAAATTTAAATTAAAAGTAAGAAAAATTATAGCTACTAATAAAAAGATATATCTATCCATTTACATTTTTTTGTTTAAAAGACCTATTTTTAGTAATATTGTTCGTATATTTTCTTTTGGTGTCATATGCTGCAACAGCTAAACATTTCAACATTAAAAGAACATTTCTCCTTGGACTTTCTCCGAAATTATAGCCTTTGAAAAATCTCCTTTACTAAGATATAGAGGAATTACAATGCTCTTGTACAGGAATATTTGTCTTTTCTGTATTTGTTGATATATTTCCATAAAAATGAATATGTATATGTCTGTTTATCTGCTATATCCTTCTTTACATAGTTGTAAGAACCGGACCGGACCGTCCGGTTCGACCGGAAAACCGGTGAACTGGACCCAGAACCGGTCCGGTTGAGTGATGTAACCGGATAAGGAATAGAACCGTCTTGAACCGGGTTGAACCGGCCGGTTTTGATAAAAACCGGAAAACCGGCGGTTTTTGGTTAACCGACCGGTTCAGGAAATTTTTTTTTTTTTTTAATCTTTTTCCAAAACGACGTCGTTTTGGTTTATGTAAAACAAAAAAAAGAAAAGCCCTACGGGCTACCACCCCCCACGCCCCACCCGATCCCATTTTGCACTTTAGAGCCAAAATTTCCCTCCCCCAACCCTAACGGCGAAACCCTACCAGGCTACCACTACCAGCCCTCCGCCAGTCCGCCGCCCTAACCTCACTCACCCAGCCCCCAGCCCGTCATCCTCTTCGTCTCACGGCGGTCTGAGCTTTGAAGAAACCAACTCAACCAACTCAGCCCGTCATCCTCTCCGAACAGCAGATCTGCCACCCGCGAACTCGCCGGTCAGCCGTTGCGCGCCGTCGCCCTCGCCATTCCAGCGCCGTCGCCCTCGCGCAGTCGCCCTCGCCCAGTCGCCCTCGCCCAGTCGCCCTCGCCGTCACCCTTCTGCTCTAGTGCTACTGCTCTGTGACTCTGAACAGGTAAGCTCCACTGCTCCAGTTCTGTAATCTGCTTCTTCTCTGTTCTGCACTTGAATATTAATGATTGTTGTGTGAAATACATTACACTCTGCTGACCTGCTCTGTTCTGTTATAGAGAGTTCTGTTAAGCTGAATTTCCTTGTTGAATATGCTTGTTGAAATTTGAAACTGTTGAATACATTACACTTTAATATGCTTGTTGAATTTCCTTTTGAATATGCTTGTTGAATTTCCTTGTAAATTTACTATTGGATTAGGACATGAAATATGAAACTGTTGGCTGTTGCATTTTTCATGTTATGTAAATCAAATTTTTCATGTAAATCAATTTATGTTTTGTTGATTTGTACTGGAAATATGAAACTGTTGGATTATATGCTTGATTTGAATCTATGAAATATGAATTTGCTTGTCTTGCTGAATAGGAAATTTAACTATTTAAGAATTTAAGGTTGCTGTCTTGCTTAATAGGGAATAGGAACTAGGGAATTTAGGATTGCTATTGTTTTATAATTTTGCGGTTTTGCTACTCCATATTCTTTTAGAATGGCTTCTGCGAATACACCATCAGAAACACCATCTTCGCAAGAACAAGGATCAACTCCTGATGCATCAATCGGAACCCAAAAAAACAATAATAGAGCAAAAACAGATCCTGCATGGGGTCATTGTAAACAAGTTGTGGAGTCTGGAAAAACAATTCTGCTATGCATATATTGTGAGAAGCTTATTAGGGGTGGAGGAATTCATCGGTTTAAACTTCATTTGGCTGGAAAAGGAGGAGATATTGAGTCTTGTCGAAAGGTGCCAGCTGCAGTGAGACACCAATTCCATGAAAGTATTGAAGAGCTTCGAAGCAAGAAAAGAAAAACTCAAGAACAATATGCCGAAAGTTATAATGCTTGTGATGATGTTGAAAGAGAATTTGACGAGATCGAACGTAATGAGATGCAACAACAACAAAAATCCAGGGTTCCAACACCTATCTCTAGAAAAGGAAAACAAGTCAAAGGTTTACAATCCTATTTTCCATCGGCAACAACACCCGGAGCTCAACCAACTATCAAAAGCGTTCTTCAAAGCAAAGAAATTTGTGGATCAAGTCTTGGATTCTAAAGAATTTACAAGCTCAGCTTACTCCAAAGAAGCCAAAGCTAAGAAATTTGTGGATCAAGTCTTGGATTCTAAATTTTGGAGTCAATGCACTGATATTGTTAAGCTTACTTCTCCACTTGTTCATGTTTTACGTATTGTGGATAGTGAAGACAGACCTGCCATGGGTTATCTTTATCAAGCTATTTATAAGGCTAGAGAAGAAATGGTGAGGAGGTTTCAGAAAAGAAAGAAGGTTGTTGATCCTTATCTGAAGATTTTGGATACCCGTTGGGATGCACAACTTAAGAGAAATCTTCATGCCGCTGGTTATTGGTTAAATCCAGCTTTTCGATTTAATGCTGGAGAATTTGAAAATCACAAAGAAACGATTTCTGGCTTGTTGGATGTCATTGAGAAATATGCTTATGATGATCCTGTATTGAATTCTAAGCTGACAAGTGAGAAGAGGATATTTAAGAATGCTGAGAAAGATTTTGGAAGACCTTCTGCAATACGTGAACGAACCACTGTTATGCCAGGTGAAATTTCTTCATAAATTTGGTCTTTTACTATTGTGATGAATTTATTATGTGATATTTATGATTGTGATAAATTATTTATCTGTTTTTTATGTTAAGATCAATGGTGGGAATCTTATGGTTGTGGAGCACCAAATTTGCAAAAGTTGGCTATTCGTGTTTTAAGCCAGACTTGTAGCTCTTCAGGTTGCGAGCGTAACTGGAGTATTTTTGAACACATTCACTCAAAGAAGAGGAATCGGCTAGAGCATCAAAAACTTAATGATCTTGTTTATGTTCATTACAACTTAAGGTTACAACAAAGGTACTTTCTTGATTGTTTTAAGTTGAAACTTGAAAGCATTATTTTAAAATCTTAATCATCACATGAGTAACGAAATATATTGATAACATAGGAACCAAATGAGAAACCAAGTTTATGATCCAATTTGTCTTGATGCATTTGAGGATCATTCGGAATGGATACTGGAAGATTCACCACCATTTTTAACTCTTGAAGAAATTGATGCTTTACGAAATGATCTTGCAAATATGTCTCTTCAATCACCTTTAGATGATTTAGGTATGCTTTTATTTATTTATGAATTTTGATCAACTATGATTTTTGTATGCCTTATAACATGTTTTATATTATTTTTTATCTTGATTTGTGAAACATTATCTATAATGCTAGATCAATTGGATTTGGAAGATGATCGGGAGGATGATGGAGCTAATAATTCTGTGGAAAATGCAAATCAAAATGAAACCAATCAGGATGTAGCTCCACATTTGTCAGATGAAGAGCAACTTGCCGACTTCGAAATCACTCCTTGGATTTAGTTTATGAATTGTTATCCATATTGTGTTTAACTAAGATACTAATGTACTAGTACTAAGTACTAACTACTTTCATGTTTATCTTTGTATTAGTTATATTTAGACTTTGAAACTTGGTTGTCTTTAAAATGTTGGTGAAGAACTAACAATATGTATTTTGAATTTATTAAGTTTATGACTATTTTTAATATTTTATATTTTTTATTCATGTGAAACCGGTTTTACCGGTTCAACCAACGGTTTATCGGTTGAACCAATAAACCAGTGAACCAGTAACCTGACCGGTTCGATCACCGGTCCGGTTCTTACAACTATGCTTCTTTACTTTTAAAAAACTTAAATTCAGATGTCTATCCTTTAATTGGCTAATAACTTTCACAGTTTCACTATCATACTAAACATTGTCAAAGTCAATACAGATAATTTTAAAATAAGCGAACAAATCAATAGAGAAAATGAGAATTACAAATCTGGAAACTAAAAATCTATGAATTATTTTAAAATATGCTATTAAATAAAAGTAAGTAAGCAATGTAAGCACAATCTTATTCATAACACAACTTTTTTTTAGTATATAAAACTCACTACATGAATCAAGTAATGGCATTTAGAATTTAACTCATAATATGCAAAAATATTTTGTTAATGAACTTTGCAGTAAACAAATATTAACTTGAGAAAAAAAAAGTGTAGAGAAAGCCAATCTAGAGTAACAATTTTTTTTCACTTTTCATCTTCTTTGAAAAAAAAAATGCTCATGTGTTACATTTCCTTCAGCTAAGTCGCCCAGGTATTTTTCATGCTTGAGAGAGATCATACTTCTAAAGTTTTTCCTTCTAAATTGTTCACAATTTTCATCAATACATCAAAAAGAAAAAGAAATGACTTGACAATAATCTAAAATCAGCACATAAAACTCATACATGCAATGTGATGAATTAGAAACAAAAAACTCTTTAGCTTTCTCAAAAATATCGACAACTTTAGGAGTTCAAGAACACAATTTCTCGCAACTATACTCTATGACTCATTTGTTGTCATAAACAGCAAAGCATGAAGCTTAATAAGAATACAAACCCACAATTTAATAAGAATACATCTATGGTAAACACTGTTAAAACAAAAATAATAAAATCCTAAAAATTTAGTGAGATAATTAGAATTAAATATTTGTCCTAAATTCTTTAATAAATTCACTAAATGAAACCAAAGAACTAAGAATTATTCATTCAAAGACAAAATTATATAATGATATTTGTACCTTATAAACATCTTTGTTGAGTTCTGATAATTTTGAAAAGTAAAGTATTTTTCACTAACCTCTCTTATATAAAATAATCAAAATTAGAAAAAACAACCATGGTTAGATTGAATTAAACTGGGTTTAGTGGTATGTTCTTTCATGATGTGGATATCAATTAAAGTAATAGTAATATAGACTTCAAAGATTAAAAAAAATAATAAAATAATGATTTCATTAATTAGAGTATATCAAAGAATTGGTTCATGTACATAATTCACAAAAAAATTTGTGACTATCACTTAAGGTCCTTACTTTAAAAAGATTTAGTTAAACAATAACTTTCTATTAATAAATTTAGTCCTGTAAATAACCGATAGTTCATATTTGCAATTTGTAAACAATCATGTTACTTAAATAAAATTTTTTCTTGGTCTAACATGAAAAAAACAGATCAATCAAGAATCTACGTGAACTATCGAATTAATCCCTCCTATCAACTTTGACTCTGAGTCTATTGTAACATTTCCTAAAGTCTTTAAAATTGACAAAAAATATCCATTGATGTAAAGGTAGTATGACTTGCAACTAAACTCATCCAACTAATATGTCTAATGAATTACAATAGAAAATAAATGCTAGAACTCATAAATAAAATGCTAACTATTCCTACTTCTTTATAGATTTGGTCACAATGCTCTTGGTGCTGGCTGCATCTTTGCTCAAGGGTAAGGCTTTTTGTATTTGTGGTTTAAAAGTAATAGACTAATAGCAATCAGATGTTTCTTGCCATTTTATTTAACCTACTGGTTTCTTCATAAGGAATTGGTTTTCTGCAGTTTCTTTAAGACTGTTACTATTATATTCATAGCAGCTATAAATGTTAAACGTTCTTGTTTCTTGAAAACAATTGAACTTTGATGTCGTCATCATTGCCTAGTTTCCCTTTGATGGCTTTTTCGGTTAATTGTATATTACTTTGATTTGGAACTCTGTATTCTTAAATAATTGGTTCATTTAGAATTTTCAGGTGTGTGTACTCCTTAATCCTTAGCCTTTCTTGTTAAAATGTTCTCCTAACTTGTCTGAGGATTAGGATTTTGTGGTGTTTATTGTTTATTCTAGTGCCAAGTGTAACACCCTACCATACAGAGTCTTATGCTTAAGTCATAATTCAGAGATGGCAAGGTATTACGACCTCTAAAATAAAAATTTAGTACGTATAGTAGTATGAATGATTGATTATAACTAGGAGCCTTTGTAGAAAAAGGGGGTAAACAAAAAAAATCGCAATTCATAAGCGCAACACTCCGATCGATAACGTAACGAACAATGATAACCAACGCGAGATTATATATATATACAAGGAGTGTCAAAAACATGAATATCAAGACTCAAGATCCGGCTGCGAAGATAACCGGTCCGAACATAGCAATATATACATATGATAGAAATAAGGAAAACCCCAAAGGAAACCCAAAGGGACACAAATACATAAAACCCCAAAATCTCCTATGAGAGGAATCATCACAGTTTGTATTATTTAATGGAGATAAAAGTATCTAAACAAAACATATAAATCAAAACATAGCCCCGAGAACAAAGGATCTTCGCAAATCTAGAAGTCTCTAGCATGTCTCAGCGGGAAAACTCACGCCCTGCATCTGAAAACCACAAAATCCGCATGGGTGAGAACCAAAGGTCCCCAGCATGGTAACAGCTTCCACATATATAATACATAATAATAGAGGAAATCCGAAGGCAATCCTAGAACTTCCTCCAGATAATATCAAAGCTTATAAACAAGCTAAACTATATAAGGGCATCTGACTAAAGATCCTTCAGTCTATCTAATACTTTCCTTTCCAATTCCTTCAAACCTCCCAACCACCAGTAGGAGTATAATGTAACAAACACAGTTATATCAAACAAGGAATATACAAATAGGAACAATTAAGGCATTTAGACAATTAGCAAGTAATATGCAGTCAAATAGGCAATCTCAAACAATTCATATAGTATGCATATGATGAATGCCTGTCCCTAGTGACTGATGATATCATCTGTCGGTTATAGAGCCAACCCGGCAAGTCCTGGCAGTTAACCATTGGACTGTCCCTCTGTCGTGTCTCCCCAACTTGAGTCATGCTCATTATAACTTGATCATAATCATGATCCATATCCATCACCCTCACTGGTGAATATTTATCCATCACCATCACTGGTGAATATTTTTAGGGGTGAGCTCGTCCGGGAATTTCACAATGCCCGGCCACCCTGACGACATAGGGTCAAAAGAGCTTCAAGTCTCGACCTGGAGCACGTGGTGGCTAGCCACTGCTTTCTCCCAGGGAAACTCTCATCTCCGATAATGGAAGTGCAACATTCACAATTCATTCAACAGCATATATATATATATATATATATATATATATATATATATATATATATATATATATATATATATATATGTGCATTTATTCTTAGCCATAATCATGGCTCCGCCGTAACACGGCGATAATCCAGCCATCTGGCTCACGGTTAAAAATCTATAACCAGCCGTTTCATTAACAATTACAGCCTTTCAGCCTATGGCATAACAAGCACTTCCACCACCATCCTCCGCCTCTCACATAATTATCTTTGATCCTCATTGATCATTCATTTTTCCTTTGCTTCACTCGCAAGTTACCACATCCACTAGCCCTTCTTCTCATAGCTAGACATATCATAATGATTTAAGATATAAGTGGTGAGATCGGAGGCTTAGAAGTATGAGATTTGGCTTTTAAAACTCAAAAAATCAACTTTGGGATGAAAACAGGGCCACGCGTACGCGCACTCTACGCGCACGCGTGGATAGCCTCAAGAACTCATCGACGCGCAAGCATCATGCACGCTAATGCGTGGATTAAAAATTTGCCAATCAACGCGCACGCGTCAACCACGCGTACGCGTGGGTGCTCTCGTGCCCCAGGCACAAAGCTGGCACGGTTCTGGCACAACTCTCTGGAAAAATAGCTGGGCATTGGGTGCAGCACCATCGGCGCCCCCGCACACATCACGCGCACGCGTGGATGGCGCTTTTTGGAAGAACGGCGCGTACGCGCCAAGTGCGCCCACGCGCAAAGGGGTCATTTTGCTAAAAATTTTCTAAATTAAAAGCTGCAGAATTCACAGATTTAAACCCCAATCTTCCAACGGACATAACTTCCTCATTTTAAATCGTTTTTCACCCGTTCTTCGAACGGCATGGACATCCCGGATCCCATTTCATTTCTAAACAGATTTGACACAAAACGGAGATCCGTAGTCCAAGTTATGTCCCGTCAAAGTATGCCCAAAAACCATATTTTCATACAAAACCACAAAGTGCCATTTTCAACTCTTTTCAAAATCAATCAAAACATGCCAATTTCATCCATTTTCTTTGAAATCAATCAAAATATATCAAATTCAACATCAAGCCCCCTCAACTCACACATTGACACTTTACCACAATTTACCAAAATCACTGTCTCATCATTTTAACCCACTTCACCCATGTGGCTCAAAATCAAACACATTGACATATCATATACTCTCCCTCATGCCAATTCTCAACAACATCAATTCCAATAAATCATCATTGTACACAATCAATATCATACTCACCATCAACATGGTTCAATCCACAATTCAACCATAACCAATCATCAAGCATATATCACAACATGCATATTTCTCATACATCATACCACCAAGGCATCAATAATCATCATCACATATATGACCACATCATATATCTCAATCATTTAACAACATCAACCATTCAATGCCTATCTTAGGGCCTCTAGCCTAAGTATTTCCTACCACATTACATATTAGATACGAGAAACCGAAACCATACCTTAGCCGATTTCCCAAGCTCAACCGTAGCACTTCCAAACCACTTATCCACAAGCTCTCAAGGCCTCAAAATCTCCAAGAACAGATTTTTCACCACCAAATTCCTTTTTCAAGCTTTTCAAAATCACCAATCAAGCTCCAATATTCACATATACACAACCTAAGCCACAATCATCATACCCATACACAACATCTCAATACCCAAACATCATAGAACAACAAATTACACTAGGGTTGAGAATCTTACCACACCCAAGGTCCAAGGAGACAAGATTAACCTCCTCCTTCAAGAGAGTTGGGTCCTATAACATCAAAGAGCCCAAAATCTCAACATTTTTGCTCATAAAACTCAAAAACAAGGCTGGAATTTCGAAGAGAAAAACGTGGCTTACCTCAAGATTGATGGTATGGGCTTTGTAGAGCTCTCCGCGGTGAACGCGTGGCCGCAAACGGAGCGGCAATCGGAGCTCTAGATCAAAAGTTATGGTGGTTTGAAGATCAAGTGAGAGAAAGAACTTGAGAGAGTGTTCTTCCTCCCCTCTCTTCAATTTTCAGCGTGTATTAGTGTTGTGTGAGGAGAGAGAGTGCTGAAAACTAGGATTTTGGTTTAGTTATGTTGGGCTAAGGGCCCACTTTGGGTCCGGTTTGGCCTGTTCGGTCTAATCTTGGTCCGATTTCTATAAAATTGGTACCGAAATTCTCGTCTCAGTCTCCTCTATCACATTTAACCATAAAAATCACATTTTAGGCTTTCTAAAATAAATTTTCATTTATGGATTAATTAGCCGTTAATTAACCGGGTTTTACACCAAGCTTGTGGACCTTGCTCTTGAATCTGGAAAAATTTATGAAGGAGAAGGCTTCAAGTACATACAGGAAAGTTTTGCCAATGGCACATTGCATCTCATTGGGTTATTGAGTGATGGTGGAGTCCATTCCCGAGTTGTAGGTGAGGATTGGGGGGTTGGAACATTTATAAGGAATTTTAATCTTTTGTTTTTTGTTTTTTTTTTTTTTTGAAGTTTTTTGTCTCTATTAGACAAAGTAGCAGAAAAGGGAGGGAGGGGGTGCGCAGGATAAGAAACTTATAGTGAGTTTAGTATTTAGTAATAGTTTATATCAGACATCACTGAATAGGAGACTGGAACTTGAAGTTTTGACTTTTAAGCTATGATAATTAATGTATGTATGTATGCAAGTAATATATATATATATATATATATATATATATATATATATATGTGTATTCTCATCCAATGAATTGAGCATTATTACATACTCATCCAATATATGTTTTGTGTTGGACAATGAAAAATACTTGTGGACCGTGTTGGAGTAACAACAATATATATATATATATATATATATATATATATATGTATTCTCATCCAATGAATTGAGCATTATTACATACTCATCCAATATATGTTTTGTGTTGGACAATGAAAAATACTTGTGGAGTAACATCATTGTTGTTATGTCAAAATAGCATTTCCATGTACTATACATTTTTTTTTGTACTGATTCAAGCAATTGCGAACTAGTAAGTACTAACAGATGCCATTATGCAGGTTCGGATACACAAACTCTACATGCCAGGCTTACACAAAGACTCCGAATTTCTCCTCATGGAACTGCATGCAGTGTTTGCAAGCAGAATGTGCATTTTGTAGCAGCAGTAGTGGTGAAGTAAGTTCTACTAGCTTCCTGTTCTGTTTCATATTGCAAATGATATATTATATCTCATCATTGTGAGATATGAATTGATCTGTTTCTTTATATGAAAAATAGGCACACTACATAAAGTCGAGACACTGTAACACTGCAAAAGCTGTTCTTGCCTTAGACTCTTCATACAGATGGGCGCTTAGTGGCACCCCCTGCAGAACCGTGTTGGAGAGCTGTATTCTCTGGTAACACTAGAATCTTTTTGGGCTACCATCTATTTTGCATTTTTTATATAATTTATCAAGGACAACTCCTCCTATAAGCTGTTTGGTGGAAGACGGAAAGCTAAGTTTTATATCTCATCATGGACATAATTCACGTAGAATGGCATTATGCAGGTTCGGTTACTGCAAATAGTTCCTTATTCCTATTATTTCTGCAAGGACTGTGATTGCCGGGCTCTTGATCACAGGTATGGCTTAGATTAAAAAATGATATGTGGATTTGATAAGCATTGTCATCTGTTGTTTTCACACTTTTCAAATACTTGCGACATTATGTTAATAGATATGGTGTTGGGTGCATTGCTGCCTTCATAGGCATATGTATATTGTACATTCTTCAATACTAGATATTCTGGAATTATTAACTATGTTTAATATCCTGGTCCCCTTGTGCAGCTCCTCTAAACAATGTTCAGCCTGTGGTCACAGTTCTGTTAGACATTTTTGTTGGTGGAACAAAGTAAGTCTACAGTTTGTTGATTTAATTTTTTCTTTACCATGTGTGACAGAGATTATGTTGCCAATTCTTTTCAATTTTGTACAGAGTCTTAGCTGACAAGTTAACATGCTCTTTATTATTCATGTTTAATCTTGATTAGTATGTTCTTTAATATTTAATCAATTCTAAATATTAAAGACTAAATTCTAATAATATAAAGATAAAGTGTCAACTTAAAGTATTGGCTAAAATTAATAAAAAGTTTTGACCCCTATTATTTCTCATCTTACAATAAATAAAAAAAAGCTCCGCTAAAATTAATAAAAAGTTTTGACCCCTATTATTTCCCGGAATTAAAACTTGCGGAGGAGTTAGCTTCAGATTATTGTTATTATATTACTTAATTACCTATTGCCGAGTTTATTGTGCAATTTGATGATAATATCTTCTTGTTGAGTGAAGAAGAGCTATGAAGATACTGCTTAAGAACAAAATTTTAAAGAACATAGTTCTAAGGCGAACTAAAACAGGCAGGGCTGCTGATCTTGCACTACCACCTAGAATTGTAAGTTCCTGTTGCTCATATGGTTAGTTGTGCAATTATGAATATGGAAACCTACATATTCAGAGCAACAAATACTGTCACTTTCTTGAAGGTATGTATGTCTTTCTAATAATAATATCCCAATAGATTTTAGATATCTAATTTTCAAGATTCTTAAAATTAATGTTTAATTTGTTGATAAAGCTGGACACTTGGTTCCTATGGACCAACTAGAAGCCGCACTTGACATGCTCACAAGATGGATACAAGGAAAATTAAATTAAGTGAAGCCCTCGTCACAAAATCAATTCAAATAAAAATAAATTTAAAAATGATTATCTCTCGTATGTTAGAAATATATACTAATGATATTGGACTATTTAGAGGAGATTACTAAATGTCTTTGTTCTTGATACATTGTCAAAACTAAAGACAGGTTATGGTTTTGTATTTGTTATTCGACCTATAAAAGTAATAGAAGGTTGAGAATAACTCTTTGACTTTTTGTTTCCATAAATCCATGTATTTACAGACCAAAAGCCATAGATTATTTTCATAACTTCATTTTCAATTGATTTCGGTTAAGCAACAAGTCATGTAAGAAGTTGAAATGCTGAGAAATCATGTTAAATGTGAAGGTCATGGTTTTATTGAACGAATAAATTTTCTGTTTTGGTGTCATTTTAGATGTAAAGGCTATGAGAATTTGATTTTGATTATTATATATTTTTTTGCTGGTATTTTCAGTATGTTATGTAAAATACTTCAGTTATTGTTAGAGAAAGTCAATCATGTATTTTATTACTAATTTATAGGCAAATGTGTTTTTTAAAGAAAAATCAATTGGGTGTTTTATATGTGAAAGTAATTTGATGATTTATAGTGTTTTAAATTTTAGAATAATTTTTTGCTATAATAATTAAAAATTTTGACATTTTGATTTAATAAAAAACGTTTGCATGAATAATAAATTTTTAGAATTTAAAATGATTAAAACAATTAATAGACAAACGTATTAGATTTTAATTGCATATACTTTTTTTTATTAATAAAACAAAGACATCAAGTAATAATTTAGTTAAATTATTAAAGTTTTACTTAAAGAAATAACACGAATAATAAATAAAATTTAAAATCTTAAATAATATATATTTTTTGTTTGACTTTTACATAATGAAAAAAACTCTATTTATTAAAAAATAATATATAATTGTTATAATAATGATGAGTGAATTGATTGGGTTATACATGTACATCATAGATGAAGAAGAGTTCACTAGGTGTCATGATATTAAAGTATTTTCTTCAAGTAATATACTTTTAAAAAATTTGTTATTTGAATATTTTCTATACTCTATATTATTATTTTTCATAAAAAAATGGTGTCTAATGAAGTAGAAACAAATGAATTAAATATGTACTAAATATTATGTTGGAATAGTTTTACAAATAAAAAGAGATAATTTAAATATTATGTTAGAATAGTTTTATAAATAAAAAGAGATAATCTAAATATGGGATGAATATAATCTGTTAATATATAGGAAGAACAATTTCAATAATTTATTTTATTTTTATATAACAAATTTATTCACTTATTTTACTTTTTTTTATTAGTTAAATTGTGCTCTAAAAATTATTCCAATTTTTAAATATTTATTTTTTATAATATCATTAAATATCAATCAATTATGTTATGTGTATATTAAAATTAGTTATCAGAATTAGTTAGCTATTAGAATAAAATACATGTTGGATATAAATATATATTAAAAATAAATTAAAACATATATATTTATATACAAATACATTAATAACTAATTTTATTGTACGAATAGTATTTTTGTATATCAATATAATAAAAAGAGATTAATCTCTCATTTTGTATGACGTGTAAAAATTTTATCGTTCATGTATAAAATTCTTTATCCATAAATAAAAAAATGAGAAAAGGACAATTTAGTCCCTGACCTTTTAATCCGCAGACATTTTTGTCCTTGAGCATTGTAAAATATATTTAAATCCCTGACGTTCCTGAAAATAAGACCGATCAATCCCTCCGTCCATGAGCCACCCTCAGTGCGGACGGAAAATGCTGAGCTGTCTCCCCCTATGCTTACCTGGCTCAACGGCGTTCCCACGTGGCACGTTAGTGGGATGGAGGTTTTGAAAACGGGACACATAAGTCCCTCTCACTCAAGTAATTTTAGTAAAATGACTACATTGCCCTTAACCATAATTCTATCCTCACCGCCTCTCTCCTCTTCACCTGTGCAGCCCCCAACCCTCCTCTCCTCACTCTTTCTGCCTTCTTAATCATACACACACAAAACAAATGCATTCACACACATGGAAGAGAGATCCGAGAAGGGAGATGCGTCGCCGGTAGGGTGTGGGCCGCCGCCACGCCATCGTCAAGCTGGAGGGAGGAGCCGTCGCCGCCACGCCTCACCGTCGATCTCCTCTTCACCTGCGCAGCCCCCAACCCTCCTCTCCTCACTCTTTCTGCCTTATCAACCATACACACACAAAACAAATGCATTCACACACATGGAAGAGAGATCCGAGAAGGGAGATGCGTCGCCGGTAGGGTGTGGGCCGCCGTCACGCCATCGTCAAGCTGGAGGGAGGCGCCGTCGCCGCCACACCTCACCGTCGAATCCCCACGCCGTTGTCGCTGCCGCTCCTGAAGAGAGGTGCCGCTGGAGGGTCCTCGCCACCGTTCTCGTGCTTCATCATCGCCGTTTACCTTCCATCCAGTCCAAGCCACCGCACAAGGGAGCCAAGGAAGAAGTAGCCGCCACTGTGCCATGCATCGCCGCCGACCTGCCTTGAAGTTACCATCGCGGATCAGATCTGAGGCGAGAGAGAGAGAGACACGAAGAAGGGAATCGCACGCTGCCATCGTTGCCATTACTGAAATCTGAACAAGTCTTCTCCTCACCACTAGCCGCCACCATGAATGAACGACCCAAACGAATTTTAGTATTAGGGCAGCACTCAGAACGACGTCGTTTTGAGTGAGAGGGACTTATGTGTCCCGTTTTCAAAACCTCCATCCCACTAACGTGCGACGTGGGAACATCGTTGAGCCAAGTAAGCATAGGGAGAGCCTGCTCAGCATTTTCCGTCCGCTCTGAGGGTGCCTCATGGACGGAGGGACTGATCGGTCTTATTTTCAGGAACGTCAGGGATTTAAATGTATTTTACAATGCTCAGGAACGAAAATGTCTGCGGATTAAAAGGTCAGGGTCTAAATTGTCCTTTTCTCTAAAAAAATTAAACGATAAAATAGATTTATAAAAACAGTTCGTGCAGGAATCACACTAGTTTCTCTTTAAAAGAAAAACCAGCTTGTCATATTGTTGCGTAGCAGAGCATAGTGTTAGTTGCATGGTTTCTTCAAGAATCGTACTTGATTGATTTGCATGAAGCGCAATAAATAATGTATCAAAGAGTTAGTGATCAAAAAGAAGAAGAGAAATGGGGAAGAAGCAAGGTCTCCGTGGCAACCACCGGCACACCCGTCGCCACCACCACACCACCTTATTCTGACGACTCTGAACCTTTTATATTTTTCTCTCTTTGATTTCCACGTTCCGTTACTTTATTTTTATCATCGTTACTTGATGTACTAGCTTAGCAATTAGTTAATTGATTTATTAGTTGTAACAACAAGTTAGTTAGACAAGTAGTTTATAACAGAATTTTTAGTTAGCCCCTAATTATTCTAACTTAATTGGTTAGATGAACAATATATATATATATATATATATATATATATATATATATATATATATATATATATATATATATATATATATATATATATATATCTGATTGTTGTAAGAGTGTAAAGTGTGGTTCATTATTCAATACACTGAGAAAACAAGAACTCTCATTTTTCTCTCTGTTTCCACTTATGCTCTGTTCTCATACTCCTCTTGCGCACCTTCAACATGGTGCGGTGAGCGAAAAACTCAAAGGGGGTGAGAACAGAAGGAACAGCGATTGGGGAAAGAGAAACTCAGGATTCAAATCGAAGCACACATCAAGTGCACGATCATAAACCTAGTGATGGATCCAACTCAAAATTCAGAGCAATTCCGAATGAACCAAGGCAATTCCTTCCAAGGCCTCGATCCTCAAGGTATCGCGGCGTTCTTGAACCAGATCTCATCGATTCAAGCTCACCTCAACAGGAATGGCAGCAACCCTAGCCAAGATTCATCGAGCCACTTCTACCTTCATCCTTCCAAAAATACTGGTATTCCCGTCGTTCCTACCACTCTTGATGGCAAGAATTACAGTAGTTGGAGCAATGCGATGTTGTTAGCCCTAAAATAAGAAAACAAGATGAAATTTGTTGATGAAAACTTAAAGAAACCTTATAAGAATGATCCATTGTTTGAATTGTGGGATAGATGTAATACATATGTCTTAGCCTGGATTAAAATCTCGCTGAACCCTGAAATCGCCGAAGCGTGATGTGGAACAAGGTTGCATATGAGCTATGGGAGGACCTGAACACAGGTACCATGAGGGTGATAGATTTTGAATTGCAGAACTGCAGGAGGAGCTATATATACGGAACAAGACAAGGAGAACAGAGCAGAAGTGGAAACAGAGAGAAGAAATGAGAGTTCTTGTTGTTTTCTCAGTGTCCTGAATGACGAACCACACTTTACACTGTTACAACAATTAGATATATATATATTGTTTATCTAACTAATTGAGTTAGAATAAATAGGGGCTAACTAAAAATTCTGTTATAGACTACTTGTCTAACTAACTTGTAGTTAGAACTAATGAATCAATTAACTAATTGCTAAGCTAGTACATCAAGTAACACTTTTATCTTTCAGATAATTCTATTAACCTTATATTTACAAAGTCATCAACGTCAGATCTCTTACTGTAATTAATACATAGGTATTAATTGTGTCAATATTTACATGATTTTTTTCTGTCTTTTTCTATCTCTTGGGTTATATAAATTTTAATTTTGTTTATTTTATTCTAACTATGGATACGAAACCTTCTCAACATTGGAAGATAAAGTCTATGCATGTTATTTAAGGTCGTCACAAAACATTAAAATATATTTAGTTTGAATAGTATCAACAATTTTAAAAATTTCAAAGAATGGATTTGAACTTAGATAACTATTCTTAATGATTGGGTATATACTTATTGATTTTTTTTTAAAAAAATTGTGTATTTATATGTCATCTTTTATTTTTGTGGTGGTAGATAGCAGTAATCCTCACATCAAAATTTCAAAGTCCATTTTATATTTATGTCAATTCATAAAGTATTTTACAAAAATTATGTTTAAGTAAATTTTTTATCTTATAATTATTTTGTATTTTGGAATTTAAAATTTTATATTTTTATGTTTATTCAAACATTATTTTTGTATTTTATTTTAATTCTATTAATCTAAAAGTACTAATATTAATTTTAATTTTTTAATTTTTAGAATAGATAAAAAGATGTGACTATTTTTATAAATTAGATGATTCAAAAACTACTCATTATAAAAGAAGTTAAGTTTAAATCTTAGACATATTAAATAAAAAATTGTTTAATTAGATAAAAAAATTATAAAAAAAATTAATAGAAAAATATAAGAACACATGCCAGGTAAAAAAAATTCTTTCTATATCAAATTGATAAGATAAAAAAATTACATGAAATTAATAAAAGAAAAAGACAACTATTTTTGATGGATAGTATTTTAATGACGAACAAAATAATAAGAAGATTCGTATTAAATTATGAAAATTAGTCTCATCCTTATAATATGATGACATTAGTTCAAAACATATAAAATGAAATAATAAAGTATAGTTTAATTGATGTGCACAATAAAATAAATATAAAACTTATAAAATAGCAGTCAAATGTAGATAGCAATTGTTGCCTTTTGTTTTAAGGTACTATATTAGACTGTGACTTAAATTTATAATTATTAGTTAAAAAATTTACAATTGTGTACTATTTTTTATTATTTTGGTTGAAAATTGTTACGGATCCGACCCACGGATCCTACGCTCCAAATGGTCCTCGGACCCGGTTACCCGGGTCCCGACCATATTGTGCTTCTAGAAGGCCCGAAACCGGCCCACTAGAGCTCCTAACCAACTTTTGAATTCAAACGTCTCCCTTATCTTAGCCAAACAAGATAAGATAAGATAGCTGCCATCGTCTATAAATAGAGGACTCAGGACCCTCCAGGTATTCATTCACTCCACACACCCCATACCTCTTAGATCTATTCTGACTTGAGCGTCGGAGTGTCTTTTTAGGTACCACCCCCCATTGCTCCAGTCAAATAATCCGGCATCCGCCTTGACCCGCAAGTTCCCGATCCATCCTTCAACCCGTACCAGAGATATCTCGTACATTGGCGCCGTCTGTGGGGAACTTACGCCGGTCAAGCCGTAATGGCGGACGAACTAGAAGAGCTCTCCATAAGCCACCAAGATAACTCCCGAACAAGAAATCCGACTCCCGAACACCAAGAAGCCGCACTCCACGGAAGAATAACCAGCACCGTCCACTGAGCTGACCCAGTGCACAACGGACCCGACGTCGTCGGACCACGACATCCCGAGAACACGGGGGACAAAGCAGCCCAAATAATCCAGGAGCTCTGCTTACGAGTGCAAGAGCTCGAGGGCAGAGTCGCTACCAAGGAAAAACACAACGCCAAAAACGGAAGTCACGCGACCTCCAGATCAAGATCCCGTCGCAGCAAGTCGCTAGAGAGACAAAATAATAGGAGAAACAACCGAAGTACCTCCCGCGATCCCAGACACGGAAGATCGCCAAATCAGCGACACAGCAAGAGGCACAATCGCAGCATCTCCCGAGACCCAGCCCATCAACACGACACGGATGAGGACCGACGACATCGAGAAACCAAACGCACGAGAAACGACAACATAATAATGGGGGCCACGCCTTTCACTGAAAGGATTCTAAGAGCAAAACTCTCTAAAGGTTTCGATAAACCCACCGACATGAAATACGATGGAATCAAGGATCCCCAAGAACACCTAATGGCCTTCGAGGCCAGAATGAACCTCGAAGGGGCCGCCGACGCGGTTCGATACAGAGCTTTCCCAGTAACCCTAGCCGGGCCAGCGATCAAATGGTTCAATACCCTCTCCAACGGGTCTATAACCGGTTTTCACGACATCTCGCGAAAATCCCTGGCCCATTTCACCACCAGGATCACTAAAGCCAAACACCCTATCAGCCTATTAGGAGTCACGCAGAAACAAGACGAATCTACAAGAAAATACCTCGACCGCTTCAACGACGAATGTCTAACAATCGACGGACTCACGGACTCCGTCGCAAGCCTCTGCCTAACCAACGGACTCATGAACGAGGACTTCCGCAAACACCTTACTACCAAACCAGTATGGACTATGCACGAAATCCAGAGCGTCGCTAAGGACTTCATAAACGATGAGGAAGTCAGCCAAGTCGTAGCCGCTAATAAGCGGCAGCACGGCGCCGGCAACACCCAACATGGTAACCCGACGCCTCGGCATAATCCCCCACCCCGAGAAGGCCAGAAGGACCATCCCAAGCCAACAGGCACAAACCGGCCACCCAGAATCGGCAAATTCTCTAACTACACACCTCTGACGGCCCCGATTACCGAAATATACCACCAAATAGCAGATCGTGGTATTATCCCGAAAGCCCGACAACTCAAAGAAAGAACTGGCGGCAACAAAATCCTATACTGCGACTACCACCGCGGTCACGGGCACAGGACACAAGACTGTTTCGACCTAAAAGATGCTCTTGAGCAAGCCATAAGAGACGGAAAGCTCCCCGAGTTTATCAAAATTATCAGAGAACCAAAACACATTGAAAGAGATAGGTCGCCAGAGAGAGAAGGACGCAACCCGGAACACAAAGACAACCCCCCGGGGAAGCCCAGAAGAAGACCCGACCATAATAGTAAACATCATCACAGGCAAGGATACACCAAGGAAGTCAAAATTAACACTAAAAAAGGATCTCAAAGTCCTGGCAGTCCGGAACCAAACCCCAACCATCACTGCCAAAAACGCAATCAATTTCCTACCCGAGGATTGCTAGCAACGCCCCTTTCGTCATCTCGGCAAAAATTGGAACAGGGCTAGTACGAAGGATACTAGTGGACACAGGCGCAGACTCTAACATCCTTTTTAGAGGCGCTTTTGACAAACTCGGACTCCGCAATGACAACCTCCAAACACATCATAACGGCGTCACGGGACTCGGAGACAACTTCCTCAAACTAGACAGCTCCATCACCCTCCCCCTCACCATAGGAACGGGAAGCCAAAGGAAGACAATCCTATCCGAGTTTGTGGTCCTCAAAGACTCCACTGCCTACAACATCATCCTCGGAAGAAAAACAATCAACGACCTCTCCGCCGTCATCTTCACAAAGTACTCCCTCATGAAGTTTACGACGGAAGATGGCTCCATCGGCACCATTCACAGTGACCGAGAAATCGCGGTGGAATGCGATAACACGAGCCTTGCTCTACGAAAAAAGTCCCGTGACGCGGCTGGCATATTCTTAGCCGACCTGGATGCCCGACAGGATGGCCAGCCCAGGCCAAAACCGGAAGGCGACATGGAAAAACTACAAATAGGGCGAACCAAAGACGAGTACACTTTCATCAACAGGAACCTCCCGTACGACCTCAAATCAGATCTCTCCCAACTCCTAAAACAGAACAGAGACTTATTCGCATTCACACCAGCCGACATGCTAGGAATAGACCCTGCCCTGATGTCCCACCGGCTGGCCGTGGACCCCAAAGCCAAACCTGTGGCACAGAGAAGATGGAAAATTTCCCCTGACCAAGCAGCCGAGGTAAAAAAACAAGTCAAGTCTCTACTCGAAGCAAACTTTATTCAGGAACTGCCCTACAGACAATGCTAGCGAACGTCGTACTAGTCAAAAAGTCTAACGGAAAGTGGCGAATGTGCGTCGACTACACGAACCTAAACAAAGCTTGTCCAAAGGACGCCTTCCCCCTACCAAACATCGACGGATTAGTAGATGCCGCATCCGGCCACCGATACCTCAGCTTCATAGACGCATACTCCGGATACAACCAGATACCCATGCACCGACCTGACGAGGAAAAGACAGCTTTCATCACCCCCGAAGGAACGTACTGCTACACAGTCATGCCCTTCGGCCTAAAAAATGCCGGAGACACCTACCAAAGGCCCATCAATAAGATATTCCAGAACCTATTCGAGACTAAATTAGAAGTCTACATAGACGACATGCTCGCCAAAACCGAATCTGGCGAGCAACTCATCAGCGACCTTGCACTTATAATGAACACCCTACGGAAGCACCAAATACGCCTTAACCCGACAAAGTGCGCCTTCGGAATGGAAGCAGGCAAGTTCCTCGGCTTCATGATCACACAGCAAGGGGTAGAGGCTAATCCCAAAAAATGCCGAGCCATCCTCGAAATGACAATCCCAAAAAACCTCAACGACATCCAAAAGCTCACCGGCCGACTCACTGCACTATCCCGCTTCCTTAGGGCATTGGCACAAAAAGCGATCCCTTTCTTCAAGCTGATGAAGAAAGGAACCCCCCTTCAGATGGGAAGCAAGTTGCGAAGAGGCATTCCAACACTTCAAAAAGTCTTATCAAAACCACCAGTCCTCGCCAAACCCCAAACCGGGGAGACTCTTTACTTATACCTTTCTATAATGGAAGAAGCACTCGCAGCAGCACTCATCTATGAAAATAAAAGCCCGGAACAACAACCTATCTACTTCATAAGCAAAGTTTTTCAAGAGACGGAAACTCGCTATTCACGCCTAGAAAAGCTGGCCCTCACACTCTTCACGGCCTCCTGGCGCCTGCGACAATACTTCCAGGCCCACCCCGTGACGGCTCATCAAACGTCACTTCCGGAGGAGCCGGAGTGATACTCGAAAGTCAAAACGGGGTCATAATCGAACAATCCATGCGCTACGAGTTTCCGATTTCAAAAAACCAAGCGGAATACGAGGTCCTCCTAGCAGGCCTGACTCTAGCTAAGGAGGTCGGAGCAAAAACCTTGGAAGTATGCACCGACTCACAGGTGGTCAGTTCCCAAATCAACGGAGATTACCAAACGCGAGACCCCCTACTCCAGCAATACCTCGCCAAAGTAAACAAGTTAAAAGAGGAATTCGATTGCATAACCATACAACACGTCCCCAGGGAACGAAATACCAGGGCAGACCCCCTCTCCAAACTAGCCAGCACCAAACCAGGACACGGCAACAGGTCGCTAATCCAGGAAGTCGTTAGAACACCATCCATATCAACCACGACTAACGCCGTTCTAACACTCTCAAACGAAGGATCATGGACCCACCCCATCCTACAATACCTCCTCAATAGGACGCTACCCGAGGACCCCAAAGAGGCAAAACGGACAAAAAGAGAAGCCGCTAATTACACCGTCGTCTCAGGACAACTATACAAACGAGGACTCTCGCAACCCCTTCTCAAATGCGTCGAACCAGTGGACACGGAATACATACTCCGCGAAATCCACGAAGGCTGTTGTGGCCACCACATCGAGGGCAAAACCCTAGCCCAAAAAGTCATCCGGGCCGGGTATTTCTGGCCCTCAGTTATCTAGGACTCCGCGCAACTGGTAAAAGCTGCAGCAAATGCCAGAGGCACGCTGACATCCACCAGGCCGCTCCCCACCAGCTCAGCGTCATAACGGCAGAACGGCCATTCGAAACATGGGGCATCGACCTCGTCGGTCCTTTCCCGACGGCACCCGGCCAACTCCGATACCTAATCGTCGCCATAGATTACTACACTAAATGGATCGAGGCCGAACCCCCTGGCCTCCATCACGGCAACCCAATGCCGAAAAATCTTCTGGAGACAGATCATAACTCGGTTTAGGATCCCTGAGATCGTAATCTCGGACAACGGAACCCAACTCACCGACAAAAAATTCAAAGATTTCCTGGAGGGGCTACATATATCACATCGCTTCAGTTCGGTAGAACACCCCCAAACAAACGGACAGGTAGACTCCACGAACAAAATAATCGTCAAAGGACTCAAGAAATGGCTCGACGAAGCCAAAGAACTATGGGCCAACGAACTCCGATCAGTCTTGTGGTCATACCGAACAACCCCCCAAACAGCCACCAGGGAAACCCCTTTCCGCCTAACATACGGCATAGAAGCGATTATCCCAGTAGAGATTGGAGACCCAAGCCCTAGAAGGACGATCGGAGGAAACGACAAAGAAGCAGAACGAGACCTCACAGACGAAGTGAGAAGCATAGCCCACATCAGAGAACTAGCCTTAAAACAAAGAATCAGCCTAAGGTACAACCACGGCGTGATCCGACGAGAATTCGCGATCGATGACCTCGTCTTACGACGAAATGACGTCGGCGCCCCGACCCCAGGGGAAGGAAAACTCACCCCTAACTGGGAGAGACCCTATAGAGTCAAAGCAACAATTGGGAAGGGAGCATACAAGCTCGAACGACTCAACGGTGACGAGATCCTGAGGACCTGGAACGCTGCCAATCTACGATGATACTACACATAGGCCGACTCCCTAAATCGTCCTTGCTTTCCTTTTTATATTACTTTCCTTTTATTCCCTTTTGTTACAATTTTTGTTTTCACATAAGTCTCGATTCCGAGTACTCTTTCCCGCCATAAACGGAGGGTTTTAACGAGGCCCAGACATCAAATTTTTAATACACCCCTTGATTTTCTTTATTTATATTCCCTAAACTCGGAATAAAAAATACAGCCACAATTGGGAGACTGGTCACCCCTAGGGCCCAAAAAACGGATATCCACAAAAAGGAAACACACGGCGAGCCGCCCACCCCAAACAAAGGATAGATAACGTCAAAAATGGCTTAAAAATAGAAAAGCCCCAACGGCCGAAACCATCATGAAACAAAATCCATACAAAGTCAGAAAACCACTATCACACGGCTACACGGCCAAAAAACCATCAAAACAGAAAATTCAAAATCCAAAACAAGCAGATACAATTATAGCTAATCAAGGTTGACAATCTGACCATCACGGACAGTCTTGAAAGCTCCCATCACAGACACATCAGCGCCGAGTGCCAACACTAAAGCATGAGCTTTCATCGTCTCCTCGGTAGCAGCAACAGCTCCCTTCACATCGGCAAGCAACACGGCCTTCTCCTCTTTCAAACCCGCGACCTCCACCTTCAGCCCGGCCACCTCATCCTTCAAAACACCAACATTAGAAAGGAGCACGGCAGCCTGAGACTCAGCGTCCGAAACCTTCCTCCGCTCCTCCCCAAGTTGAGACAGAAGAGAAGTCTCAACCTCGGAAAGGCGAAGGATTTCGGCACGAGACTCCTCGGACGCCTTCAGGGCCCTCTCCCTCGCCAATTCGGCATCCGCAAGTAGCCCCTTCAACCTCGCTACCTCAGCCTGAGATTGACGCAATTTCTTGTCTAGAAGACCCACCTGAGCTATCACCGGCTCAGCCTTCCGAACAATCACAGCGGACCGGAGAAGGAAACGGTAAAGCGACTTTGCCTGGAAAGTCACATCGCATTCATAGAAGAAATCCTCCGTACCAGGCATAAGATGCTCATCGATGAAGGCCGGAGCGTCGAAACGATGGTCCATCACAGACGGAACCGAATCCTCCCCCTCTATCACATTCTTGCTGTCAGCATCCTCCGATCTCCTTCGCTTCTGGGAAACACCCTCCAGAGACACAACCACCACATCATCCTCAACTTTCGCACCCTGACCTGACCCTTGGGTGCCACCCACAGTCAACACCAAGTCCTCAGAGGCAACCCTCATATCATCAGTAGGATGGGAAGTCGGAGTGGAGGGAGAGCCACTAGAAAGAGTCCCCTGAGACAAATGAGCCTTCAGCCTAGCCAAAGTCGTCAAACCCCCAGCCATCTCAACTGTAAGAAAGACCATAAAAAGGAAAAAGCATAAGTATCCAACTCGAAAACACAAAAAAAGGGAGAAAAGGATCACACACCAACATAAGCCCGACAAGCAACCGGGTCACCCATCACGTCCCTAGGATTAAGAGGACGCTCCCCGAACAACTGCCACAAGACAAGGGCGACAGCCCGGTCCTCCGCAAACAAAAATTCCTGCGTCACCAAAGTAAGAACGGACGGCCCCGCATCGAAATTCCAGTAGGTGCGGAACCGCCGCTCACCCTCCAACGTCAACCAAAACGGGTGATGTCCCCTGGCAGGACGAACCTTGAAATACCTACTCTTAAACCCATGAAAGGAATCTTCATACAAACCAAAGATCCGACGGTGGGGCTGGGCCCTAAACAACATGTAACCCTTCTTGTGCTTCCCCTCTTTAGTAGGCAAGGTACATAAGAAAAGGAAAAGGAAGACATTCACCGAAACCGGGAGTTCCAGAAACTCACATACAAGCTCGAAGGACCGGATCGCCGCCCAACTATTGGGATGCAGCTGGGACGGTGCCACGGAACACCGACTCAAGAACTGCTGAACAAAAGGGGAAAAGGGAAGTTGCACGCCGAGTCGGGTGAAGATCGCCTCGTACACCCACATCCAATCCGGTACGGTCGGCGAGTTGAGATTGGTATAGCAAACCCTCTCGTCAACCCCGGAAAGGGCAAACTCATACTCACGCTCAACGTCCCCACCCCCACAAACTGCCCCCTGATCATGGAGCCACTGGAGGTCCGCCTCCGTCAACCGCGACGGCGTCCCCCAGACATCACTGGTAACCCAGAAATAAAGGGAAGGAACACCCCCCGCTGGGACCATCGGAGCCCTAACTCCCTCGGTCCTCCGACGAGCCATACCTAAAACAACGGTGAACACCACCATTAGCCAAAAACGCGTGGCAAAACACGGTGGAGAAACACCAAACAGACACCATTACCTACTGTTAACTACACCAGTAGCGCCATCCCTCAAGAAAACTAAACACACACTATCCCAAGACTTAGGACCATCGCACAAACACAGCCAAAAATCTCAGCCCACATCAAAATAGGCATGCAAACAGAAATGCAGGAAACAAACAAGAGCTGAAGTAGAAATGGGAAGAAGGAAAAATACCAACCTGGTAATTCGAACGCGAAACAGAAGAGGTAGAAAAGCGAGTGGCATGGAAAAACCAGAGAAACACCAAGGCGAGAGAAAACCACAAAGGGAAAGAAGTAGCAAATGCAAAAGCAAAACGAGGGAAGGAAAACAAGAAATCCAAAACGTTTTTCAAAAGGATGAAAAGATGCAAATACCCACAAGGATAAAACACGGCACATAGGGGCAAAAGAGGAAAAGCAAACCAAACGTCCCCTCGCGATAAATGCTCCATTGGGAAAGTAAAACTGACAAAGCACACCTCGAGAAACGCAAAGATCGCGTCAAACAACCGACTCTAGTCCGACGCATCGACACCCATCCCTCGAGAGACAAATCCATTAAAATCCCGAGTCCGAGGAACCGACGAAGGCCACAAACGGCCCAAATCACATCCTCCAGCGGCAGAGACCGACCTCGCTCAGACTCCCGCTGCGGGGGCAGCTGTTATGGATCCGGCCCACGGATCCTACGCTCCAAATGGTCCTCGGACCCGGTTACCCGGGTCCCGACCATATTGCGCTTCTAGAAGGCCCGAAATCGGCCCACTAGAGCTCCTAACCAACTTTCGAATTCAAACGTCTCCCTTATCTTAGCCAAACAAGATAAGATAAGATAGCTACCATCGCCTATAAATAGAGGACTCAGGACCCTCCAGGTATTCATTCATTCCACACACCCCATACCTCTTAGATCTATTCTGACTTGAGCGTCGGAGTGTCTTTGCAAGTACCACCCCCCATTGCTCCAGTCAAATAATCCGGCATCCGCCTTGACCCGCAAGTTTCCGATCCATCCTTCAACCCGTACCAGTGTCTTTGCAGGTACCACCCCCCATTACTCAAGTCAAATAATCCGACATCCGCCTTGACCCGCAAGTTCCCGATCCATCCTTCAACCCGTACCAGAGATATCTCGTACAAAAATAATATATTTTGATATTGTTTTTTATGATTACTGACATCAAATTTTGGTAATTTCAAAAAATTTTAAATGCTTTATGTCTTAATTCTTTTAGTAAAACGTCAACAACTCATCAAAGTTAACACAATAGATTGACACAAAAATTATTGTGCGTAAATCTTTTAAAAAAATAATAAACATCTCTTATTAATAACAATATTGGAACTTAAATTTGAACGCTAATTGATATTATATATTGTGTAGGTACTTCGAGTATATTTGAAGAGTACGTTAATAATTTAAAGAGAAAAATTATTCCGTGTAAATTTATTTTTTAAAAAAATTATCCTGGTTGAACTATTTTACTTTCTATTCCTTAAGAACATATTCTAATAAAAAAATCCGTAACAATAATTTACATCCAATAGGAATATCTTAAATTCTTAATGAGGTTACTGTGAAAATATAGATAGAAATTTTTTTATTTAACAATTGATAAGAATTTTTTTTAATAATAAATCTATCTTTAAGAGTAATATTGGAACTTAAATTTAGACACCAATTATCATTATATATTGTATAAGTATCAAGAGTATATTAAAATAGTATGATAATAATTTAAAGAGAAAAATTATTTTTTGTACATTTAATTAAAAAATTACCTTGTTTAAACTATTTTTTAAGTGGAACCATTTCTATGATTTTACTATTGAGAGCGAGCAATTTTTTTAAATTTTGTTGAAGGTTGAAAGTGAAGCAGTTACATAATTCTCTTATGGGTCAATGCAAAATTTATAGGTGAGTATATACGGAATTAAGTATGTAGTTTTAAATTATAAAAATAGGAGTAAAATAGGAAAAGAGAATTTGATACCAAATTCTCGGTATTTCCATTATATATTGTTATAGAAATTTATTTTTCATACTTGTTTGTTAAATTATACTTTATCATTTTAAGAAAAAATTTAAGATATCAAGCATTCAAAAATTTTGTATAGAATAATTAAATAAAAAATAAAAAGAATTATAAGTTATTTAATTTTTTAATATATAAAATAATTAAATTTAAATTAATTTAGGTATAATATTAAAATCATTAAATTGTTATTATGTGTAATAATAAAGATAAAAATTTATAAATTTATTTATTTTTTAATTTTATTTAATCTAAAGTAAATATAAAAATTTATATTTAAATTACTATTTTCTTTTACATAATTTTAATGGCTAAAAAATTTTTATTTATAATAATTTTATATTCAACATTTTAAATTATCTTTAGTTTTATTATTCTTTTAGAATTTTTAATTTTTGTTTTCATTATTCTTTTTATTTACGGTTATTATTTACATATTTATCATTGACTCACCGCCACTTTTTATATTGGCTTGTTCTTTTTTCTTCTTCTTCTACCTTCTCTTTAATTGCAATTAGTTATTACCATATATTAATTCATAATTATTACACTCAGTAAATACTACTTAAAAAAAAAGTCTTGGAATACTTGTGTAAATCATTTACACTCCTATAAAGATATCGAAGGAGTAAACTTAACCTTTCTTGTCATAAGTATTTTTTTATTATTTAATACACACAAATTCATATATTTTCATTTATGATAAAATTTAAAAACTAAAGCTAAATAATATTAGTATTTTTTGTTTAACAAAATTAAAATAAAGAACAAAAACAAGGATAAAAACTAAAAAAATAAATAATTTTAAAAAAGAATAATGTCAAATTTTATGCCATTATATATGAGCATAATGATTTATTTTATTATATTTATTTTTATACTAAATAACAAAAGAGTTCAATTTTATGTTATTTTTTGTTATTTATTTTACTTATTTATTTTTGTTTAAATTAGACTTTATATTTATTAAGTCATGTTTTTTCCTAAAAAAAAAAATTTATGAAATTTTATGTTTTTATAGAAATACATTCATTATATCATAATTTTAATAATTAATGTAAATTTTTAAAAATTGAATAAATTTATATTTATTTTGATTACATTCAAGAGTGAATTATATGTATTCATATAATAAAAAAATACACTTAACTCTTTCTATAACAAGTAAGTTTTTTAATAATTTAATTTATAAAAAAGGTCTCATCTTTTTATTTATTCTAAAAATTTAAAATTAAAATTCATATTCATAGTTTTGATTAACAGAATTAAAATAAAATACAAAAATAAATTTTGAATAAAAATAAAAATACAAAATTTTCAATTCCAAAATATAAAATAGTTAAAAGATAAAAAATTACTTAAATGTAATTTTTTTAAGGCACTCTACGAATTTAGATGAATGAATATTATATGCAAAATAAATTATGATAGATTGACACAAAAATTATTGTGTGTAAATCTTTTGAAAAATTAATAAACATCTCTTATTAATAACAATATTGGAATTTAAATTTAAACGCTAATTGATATTAGGTGAAAGGAAAAGTATAGGATACCAATATATTATCTATCAACTTATTATCAATAATAATTATTTATTATATTTTAAACACATGTATAAAGAGACATATTCAGAAAATACATTTATAAAGACACTTCCATTAGATATAGCCATAAAAAAATATTTTTATTAGACTCATCCACAAAGACACTTCCATTAAATACCGTTATAAATAAAAGTTGGCAGAAGTTGACAGAAATATTATTGTTGGTAAAGTAGCGGGATTGTGGGTGAAAACTCAGGTGATATTATATATTGTGTAGGTACTTCGAGTATATTAAAAGAGTACGTTAATAACTTCAAGAGAAAAATTATTCCATGTTAATTTATTTTTTTAAAAATTATCCTTGTTGAACTTTCTATTCTTTAAAAACATATTCTAATAAAAAAATTGTAATAATAATTTACATCCAATAGGAATATCTTAAATTCTTAATGAAGTTATGGTGAAAAAATGGATATAATTTTTTTTATTTAACGTAGTTGACAAAAGAATTTTTTTTAATAATAAACCTCTCTTTAAGAATAATATTAGAACTTAAATTTAGACATCCATTATTATTATATATTGTATAAGTATAAGAGTACATTAAAATAGTATGGTAACAATTTATAGAAAAAAATTATTTTTTTGTACATTTAATTAAAAAAATTATCTTATTTAAACTATTTTGTAAGTGGAGTCATTTTTATAATCTTATTGAGAGTGAGCAATTTTTTTAAATTTGTTTGACGGTTGAAAGTAAAGCAGTTACATAATTTTTTCGCGGGTCGAAGCAGCATTTATAGAACGTGAATACATACGAAATTGACTAGGTAGTTTTAAAATATAAAAATAGAGATAAAATAAAAAAAGAGAATTGAATACCAAACTTTTGTATTCCTATCATGTATTCTTATAGATATATGTTCAATTTATTTATTTATTAATATTATTGGTGATTCTGTTCTTATTATTTTTGACAAATTGATGATTATTTAGATGTGTCAATTTGTTATCCCGCTGCTCAATCATTGAAGATAGAAGCGAATTCACTTCGAACTCTATATCCATTCCGCACCAAGAAAGTTCATTATTCCGCACCAAAAGTTTAGTTTAGTGTTACAACTATAAGGCTGCGTTTGTTTTTAGAGACAGGACAGAACATCATACTGATACGGAGACAATAGGATGGAGACATTAAAAATTACTTTTTGTGTATTGTGTTTGAATACGATGGACAAGACACTAATGTATTATCTAGTATTATGTTTGGATATACATGGACAAGACTAAAATATTATATGAAATGACTAAAATAGTCCTGTGATTCTAAATTTTCTACATCAATACAAATTAATTTAATAAAAAATGAGAGTATGTAGGAGTACAGACGGAACTTGAAAAAAATATTTGAAAAGGCAAAAAATTTTAATAAAAAAATATATTAGTATTTATATTAAAATAAAATTTATAAATATAATTATTTTATTTTAAAATTTATTATTAATATATAGAAATACATATGGTTAAGATTAATAAAAAAAATAAAGTTGAGTTTGATTAATAAAAAAATTTTGTTTAAGTTAATAAGCTAAATTAATTTTAAATAAAAAATTAATTTTAAAAAAAATCCTTTTTTACATGAAAAAACAATTAGTTTTTGCATATAAAAATCTATTTTTATTTAAAAAAAACTAATTTTTTTTATCTAAAAACTGATTTTTCTTTATAAAAACTGATTTTTTTAAAATTATATAAAATCAATTACAATTTATAAATTATTTTTTAGCATTTTAAAAGATCAATTTTACTTTTGATAATATTTATCTTTCAAAAGTTTTAAGATTAATTATTTTTGTTATTATTTTTATTACAAATTAAATAATATAATATAAGGTTAAAATGGTATTAAAGTAAAACGTTAAAAAGAAAAGAATTATCTACCCCCAATAAAAAATTCTATAGAAAGGAGAGAGTACTTGAAAAAGAAAGAGATAGAAAAAGAACAGGAAGAAAAAAGTATCTTTGAACAACGCAGGAAAAATAAGAAGGGGTAATAGTGGAAAAAAAGGAAAACAAAATTTATAAAATTGTCCGTCTCCACTCTTCCAAATTCCGTGTCTATCATTGTCCTTCGTGAAAGAGTGAATACAAAAGTATCAAAAACTGTTTCGGAGACAATATGTTCACTGTCTATGTCTTTACTTTCAAACACTTTTTAAACAAGTGTTGTCCATGTCTCCGTATACTGCCCCGAAAACAAATGCTACCTCTAATATTCAGGGGAAAAAACATTTTTTTTTTGAAAAAAATTCAAAAGTGATAGTTTAAACTTCTGGCCAAAGAGAAAACAAAAACTGAAGAAAGAAAGTGACTATTAGTTGTATCTTTGTTCGCACAAAGGAGCAAAGTGAAACATGTTAAGTGCAGTGCAGGTTTTTTCCTAGGGAGAATTTTCTACTATTATGATTGATATTGTTGATGTATGTCATTTAATTGTGTCCAATCTTGGTTGATTTATTTTTCAAATGTCAAGTAACAGGCCTAGCTATTCTTAGCTAAATCACCTTCCAAAAAAAACAAAAAAATTGACCAAACTAAACCCAAAAAACATGTTATTGATAAAGTCAATTATTATTTTATATTTGTTAATTCACTTATCAATAAATAAAATTTAAAAGCACCTATAAACCAAATCTTCAAGCAAATCTAATAAAAAATTATTAAAATCGACTAATGAGTAATGAGTACTTTAAAACTTTTATTGAAATGATAAAATTTTTTAAAATACTATTTCGTCTTACAAATATAATGTTATTACTTGCTACAAATATTTTTAAGTATTTTTAAGAAACAAGTTCGTATAATTTTATGCGTTGATTTTTTTTTCAGTTAGGTATCTAAGGTTCATTCTTAAATGCTCCTTGCTAAGTATAGAGTGCTGCACACTTTGTGAATTCATTAAATCTGAATTCTTTATTTATTATATTTTATTTAAATAGTTTAGATTTAAAAAGACAACCTGTTAATTAGGTTAATCATTTTTTTACAAGTTTTAAAATTTTTTTTGTAAATCTCAGATATTGGAGTGAAGTTTAAAATAAAAAAATAGTATATAAATATTAAAAACAACATATCTGTACAAAAAAAAATTATTAGACTTTAGAATTAAAATAAATAATACATAAAAATAAATTAAAAATTAATGTACTTGTTACGGTGGGTAACCGGAGATTGATTGAACGGATGGCGTTGGCTGGCCCAAACGTGTGAAGGAGGAAGTTTCCGTTTGAGTATGCAGCTCGGGAGACTCCGTCCGACTTGTGTTCGCGAGTGAATGGGGGGTGGTACCTGCAAAGACACTCCGATGCCTAAGTTAGCAAGAGTGTGAGCAGGTCTAGAGAGTATTGGGCTTAGAGATACCTGAGGGGTGTCAGTGTATTTATAGTGGTGAGCCAATAACCACCGTTGGAGTAGTGCCGTATCTTTAGGGTGCTAACCGCCCCCATTATCTTGGGAAGGTTAAGATATGGCTTTATGAAGCGGTTAGAGAGATTTTAAGGGCGGTTACTCATTTGAATGAGTGTTCATCTGCCAGCTAATCTCTCGTCCGACTTCTTTAGAGCAAGTCGTGGTTGATACCGACTTCTTACATGAAGGTCGGTACTTAGCTAGGCTTAATCCTTCAGATTAGGCCTTTTATTTGGACCTGGGCCTTTGTCGCTGGGCCAGGGTATGAACAGTGCCCCTACTTGAGCCCAAAGTCTCTTTAGAGCTTGGGTTCAAGTATTTAACTCGGGTTCATAGTCGACTTACTTGGAGGAAACATGGGTCTTAGAAACCGACGTGATTTTCGCGACCTTTTGTTTCTGACAGTTACGTCAATTCAAGCGTCGTGTCCATTGGGGAAGCATTTAGGGATTGAGGGCTTTGGTAACGGTGCAATCTCATTAATGACTGCTCCGCTTTTACCATTATGCCCCTTAGTATGTTTATAAATACTTTCCCTCTCTTTCCTTTTTCCGTTTCTGCAATCTTTCAAACTTCTTCTCTCCTTGTTTGTGCTGTATTCTTGTGCTTGAAGATTTCTGCTTTTTCCAACCTTCACTTCTCGGATAAAGGTTAGCTTCGCTTCTTTCATGTCATGTCTTATGTTTGCATGCTTTTGGTTTTTGTGGGTGGATAGGTTGGTCTGTAGATTTTGGTTTCGCATCTCTCCCCTTTAGGGACCGTGTTTTTTGATTTTCTTTTTCTTTTTTCTTTTTGTAGGTTTCTGTCACCTTTCATTATATAAAGAAAAATGGCCTCTGTAGATGTTCTTTCTCAGTGGGTTGATGCACTGTTCTTGGGGAGGAACCCTTGGTCGATGCTGAGTTTATCACTCATCTTCGTACTCATCACAGGCTTTGTACTTCGGAGGAGGACGAGCCAAAATATGAGTTGATAGTCCCGGGTCCGGAAGACCGGGTTTGTTTTGGGAGGGCCGATGAGGCGGCTCCTCATTTTTTCTTTATGTACGAATGTATGATCACCCGCTTGGGTGTTTTCCTTCCTTTTTCGGATTTTGAAATATCTGTCTTGCACTACTGTCGAGTTGCTCCTACCCAACTTCACCCTAATTCTTGGGGTTTTCTGAAAATCTATCAGTTTGTTAGCCACGCTTTGGACTTTCCAACCTCTTTGAGGATTTTCTTTTATCTCTTTCATATGACTAAGCCCTTTAGTGGGCTAAATAACAAACAACAATGGGTGTCTTTCCGAGCCATACAAGGTCGGAGAATTTTCACCCTCTTTGACGAATCCTTTCATGATTTCAAAAATTATTTCTTCAAAGTGCAAGCCGTAGAGGGTCACCACCCCTTTTTCCTGGATGAGCATTCCTCCCATCGCTTTCCCCTTTATTGGTTGGCGGCCTCCCCTTGTGAGAAGTATGGTCTAGATGACCTTGACGAGGTGGAGGCGGCCATTGTGGGGTTTTTCCGAGAAGCGTGGGGGAGGGCCCCGTATTTAGATACGAGGAAATTTTTCCAGGGGACGCCGACCTTTATTCGGTCACAACTAGGTAGTGCATGCATCCCTCATTTCCGACTTGTTTCTGCCGGTTTGAGTTTTACCGACTTGTAACTTTTGCTAGTTGTTTCTCTTGTAGATATGGCAAGGAAGAATGCTCAGGAATCTTACCAAAGAGTTCAGGAGGCTAAGGCAAAGTCCCGGGCCAGGTCTGGTGGTGCCAGGGCGATCGCCTCTCCTCCTCCTCCTCCTCCTCCTCCTCCTAAGAACGTGGGCACTCCCTCTCAGCCCATTATAATTTCCTCTTCAACTTTGTCTCAGCCACTCCCTTCTGCCCAACTTCTTCCCGAGCCAGAGAAGAAGAAGCGCAAGACTTTAGAGTCTGGCTCTTCTTTTGATGGTGGGGTTAAGGCGGATGCTCTTGCATTCGTCCGAAAGAACGTCTATCCTTATATAAGTTGGATGATGTTTCTGTTCGAAACCACCTCACCACCATGGCCGAGGAGAGTTTTAGGGCAGCAGGTGTTTGTGGCAAGCTTTTGGACCTTTTTGAGAAGACTCCCCTCAGCTCTTTGGGGGCAACCTCGAAGGTTGAGGAGTTGGAGGGGAGGCTTCTTGCTTTCCAAGACCAAGAGAGGGAGTTAAGGGAGGAGGTGGCTAAGTTGAGGGAGGAGAGGGATAGCCTTCGGGAGAAGGAGAGTAAGCTGCGGGCCCAATGTACTATGGAGGCAAATTTGAGAAAGACAGCACAGGATAGTTACCAAAGTTTATTTCAAGATCTTGTGGCTGTGAGGAAGGATTTGCTGAATTCTCGGAATGCGTACGCCGAGTTGGAGGACTCTATTGCTGATGGTGCCGAGGAGTCTTGGAGAATTTTCCTGGAGCAAGTCAGAGTTATCGCTCCCGACTTGGACCTTTCTCCTTTACATCCTGATAAAGTCGTTATTGATGGTGCTATCGTGGATCCTCCTGTCCCCGAGGTTGTTTCCGAGTCAGAATTGAAGACTCGGGGGCAGAGGATTATTGAGTCTCCTCCTCGTTCCAAAGATGCTCCGAGTTCTTCAGTTGTTCCTCCGACTTCCTCTTCAGCTTCTCTTCCTGGTCCTGGTGGTGGTGATCCGTCTACTCCTCTGCAGAAATAACTTATTTTTTTATGGCTATATGGGGGCTCGGCCTGTGAGTCCCCCCCTTTTTTAAACTTATTTACATGTTGTTTGGTGATGCTTGAACAATTTCTTTTGGCCTTTTAAGGCCGTTAACAAAATATTTCGGCAAGTGCCCTTTTTGAATAAGGGTTTAGATTAACAAAATAAATACCCTTTTTTGGATAAGGGTTTAAGTTACCTTGTGCGTGTATGCTTTTCTAATTTTCTGAATTCCCCTTGACTTTTTCTTGAAAACCTTTCTTTTTGGCTTGTTTGTTTTTCGGAGCTTTTCGTTTAAGGACTTTCGGGACATCCTTTAAACTTCTTCCTAGGTTTTCCTATCTCTTTTTGTTATCCCTCATACTCAACTTTTGTTTTAGCGAGTTCTTATGACTTAGGTTATTTTTGCGATGCGTTTTTCTTCTACTCGGTTCTACACTCTGATTTATAGATCGGAGTGTTCCCGAGCTTTCCTACTCGGAATATTGTTCCGACTTATGAGTCAGATTTGTTCCCGAGTTTTTACGATCGACTCATATAACCTCTTTACACCGACTTGTACCTCGTCGTTTTATCCTGACGACCATCTAGGTCGGTTCATGGGATTTTCACGCTTTGTCGAGCTTAAGTCGGCGCGTTTCGTAGAAAGACTTAGAAAAATAAAGAAGGATATTATAAGAGATATTGTGAATGAAAAAGATCTTTATTAATTGGGGAGGTACCTTCTTTTGCTACTAAGGGTCTTGATAGCCTATTTTTCCCTTAGTCTCTACTATGATGCCTCGTTAAAAACCCTTCTCCAGAAAAAACCCTTTTGGGAAAAAATCATGAAGTTGGGAAAAGAGTACATCAGGGAGTAGAGTTTGCTTTTAACTGTAGTACCTTTTCATGTTGCAAGCATGCCACGACCTTGGTAGCTCAGTGCCGTTCAGGTCGGTTACTTTATAATAACCTTTTCCTAAAACTTCATTGACTTTGTATGGTCCCTTCCAATTTGCGGCGAGCTTTCCTTCTCCCGATTTGTTGACTCCAATGTCGTTTCTGATTAAGACCAAATCATTTGGAGCAAATGTTCTTCGAATGACTTTTTTGTTGTACCTTGTAGTCATCCTTTGCTTCAACGCAGCTTCTCTTATCTGGGCACCTTCTCGGACTTCGGGGAGCAAGTCGAGCTCTTCTTTGTGTCCCTGTATATTTCCGACCTCGTCATGGAGAATTACCCTTGGGCTTTGCTCATTGATTTCTATTGGAATCATGGCTTCCACGCCATAGACTAGTCGGAAAGGTGTTTCTCCTGTGGCGGATTGGGTGGTTGTCCTATAAGCCCATAGCACTTGAGGGAGCTCTTCAGCCCAAGCTCCCTTTGCTTCCTGTAGTCTCTTCTTTAGTCCTGCCAATATGACTTTGTTGGCTGCCTCGGCTTGCCCATTTGCTTGTGGGTGCTCCACTGAGGTGAACTGATGCTTGATTTTCATACTGGCTACTAAGCTTTTGAAGGTAGCATCGGTGAATTGGGTTCCATTATCCGTAGTGATAGAGTAAGGTATCCCATATCTTGTGATGATATTTTTGTAGAGGAATCTCCGACTTCTTTGAGCGGTGATGGTGGCCAAGGGTTCTGCTTCTATCCACTTTGTGAAATAATCTATTCCCACGATCAGGTATTTAACTTGTCCAGGTGCTTGAGGAAAAGGACCTAACAAATCCATTCCCCATTTTGCAAAAGGCCATGGAGAAGTGATACTGATAAGCTCTTCTGGTGGAGCCACGTGGAAATTTGCATGCATTTGACATGGTTGACACTTTTTCACAAATTCTGTGGCATCTTTCTGCAAGGTCAGCCAATAGAACCCTGCTCGGATTACTTTCTTGGCGAGCGACCTTGCTCCGAGATGGTTTCCGCAGATCCCACTATGTACTTCCTCCAATACCTCGGTGATTCTTGAGGTCGGTACGCACTTTAACAATGGTGTCGATATCCCTCTTCGGTAAAGGACATTTCTCACCAAAGTGTAATGCTGTGCTTCCCTTCGGATCCTTTTGGCTTCTTTTTCCTCCTTAGGGAGGATGTCGAATTTCAAGTATTCGACTAAGGGATTCATCCATCCGAGGTTTAAACCGACTACCTCAAGTACCTGTTGTTTATCTTTTATTACTGAGGGTTCCTGGAGGGTTTCTTGGATCAGGCTTCTATTGTTCCCTCCTGGTTTGGTACTTGCTAACTTGATAGGGCGTCTGCTCTGCTGTTCAGATCCCGAGTTATGTGTTTTACCTCGGTTTCTGCAAAGTGCCCAAGGTATTCCAAAGTTTTTTCCAAGTACCTCTTCATGTTTGGGTTCTTTGCCTGATACTCTCCACTTATTTGGGAGGTCACTACTTGCGAGTCGCTGTATATCATCACTTTTGTGGCACTGACTTCTTCTCCTAATTTTAGCCCAGCAATCAAGGCTTCATATTCTACCTGATTATTTGAGGCTGGGAATTCAAATTTTAGAGAAACCTCTATCTGGGTTCCTCTTTCATCTACCAATATTATGCCTGCGCCGCTTCCCGTTTTGTTGGAGGATCCGTCTACATAGAGTTCCCATGTAGTCGGCTTTTCCTCTTGGTCCCCTGCGTATTCTGCTATGAAGTCGGCGAGGCATTGAGCTTTAATTGCTGTCCGAGTTTCATATCTCAGATCGAATTTGGAGAGCTCTATTGCCCATTGAACCATTCTCCCTGCAACATCCGTCTTTTGGAGGATTTGCTTCATGGGTTGGTTTGTGCGGACTCTTATTGTGTGAGCCTGAAAGTAAGGTCGTAGCCTTCGTGAGGCTATCACTAAGGAGTAGGCAAACTTTTCTAATTTGTGATACCTTAGTTCAGGGCCTTGTAAGACCTTACTGATAAAGTAGACCGGGTGTTGTCCGACCTCATCTTCTTTTATCAGAGCTGACGAGACAGCCCTGTTTGCCACTGATAGGTATAGAATGAGGTCTTTCCCCGGTATTGGTCGGGTTAGAATAGGAGGTTGGCTTAAAAACTTTTTGAACTCCTGGAATGCCTCCTCGCATTCAGGAGTCCATTCGAACTGGCATCCCTTTCTTAATAAGGAGAATAATGGAAGGGATTTTAGTGCCGATCCTGCCAAGAATCTGGAGAAGGCTGCAAGTCGGCCATTGAGCTGCTGGACTTCTCTCAAACAAGTCGGACTTTTCATTTCTAGGATGGCTCTACATTTATCGGGATTGGCCTCAATCCCTCTTTGTGTTAGCATAAATCCTAGAAATTTTCCTGCCTCCACCGCGAAGGCGCATTTTGCCGGATTTAGTCTCATCCCATGCAGCCTTATGGTGTCAAAGACTTGTGAGAGGTCGGATAAGAGGTCGACTTCTTTCTTGGTTTTTACTAGCATGTCGTCGATCTATACTTCCATCAGGGTCCCCAGGTGAGAGGAAAACACTTTATTCATCAACCTTTGATATGTGGCCCCTGCATTCTTTAATCCGAATGGCATGACCACGTAGCAATAGTTAGCTCGGGGTGTGATGAATGATGTTTTCTCCTGGTCGGGCTCATACATCGGAATTTGATTATATCCCGAGTAGGCGTCCATGAATGACAAGTATTGGTATCCCGAGCTGGAGTCCACTAGGGTATCAATACTTGGTAGGGGATAAGGGTCCTTAGGACATGCCTTATTTAGGTCGGTATAGTCGACGCACATTCTCCATTTACCATTCTATTTTTTGACTAGCACTACATTGGCTAGCCATGTTGGGTACTTGACCTCTCTGATGAAGCCGGCTTCCAGGAGCGCCTGTACTTGCTCTTCCACTATTAGGGTTCGTTCAGGGCCGAGCTTGCGTCTTCTTTGCTGTACAGGTCAGGATCCTGGATAAACCGAGAGCTTGTGGGACATGAGCTCGGGGTCAATCCCAGGCATGTCGGAGGCCTTCCAGGCGAAGAGGTCGGAATTATCTCTTAGGAGCTTGGTCAACCCTTGTTTTAGAGTTTCCCCTAGGTTGGCTCCTATATGAGTGTTTTTCCCTTCCTCCTCACCAACCTGTATCTCCTCGATTTTTCCTCCCGATTGTGGTCGCAGCTCTTCTCTGGCCTTTGCACCGCCGAGCTCTATTGTGTTAACTTCTCTGCCCTTACCCCTTAGGTTTAGGCTTTCATTGTAGCACTTCCTTGCTAGCTTTTGATCTCCCCTTACCGTTGTTATTCCCGCTGAGGTCGGGAATTTCATGCAGAGGTGAGGGGTAGATACCACTGCTCCGAGCCGATTAAGGGTAGTTCTGCCGATTAAGGCATTATATGCTGACCCCACATCGATGACTATGAAGTCTATGCTCAGAGTCTTTGATTTTTCCCCTTTTCCAAAAGTAGTGTGAAGGGGTAAAAATCCTAGTGGTTTTATTGGCGTGTCCCCTAATCCATATAGGGTTTCGGGGTAGGCTCTTAATTCTTTCTCATCTAACCCTAGCTTGTCGAAAGCAGGCTTGAAGAGAATGTCCGCCGAGCTTCCTTGGTCTACTAGGGTTCTGTGGAGATGGGCATTTGCTAGGATCATAGTTATTACCACTGGATCATCGTGTCCAGGGATTATCCCTTGCCCATCTTCTTTTGTGAATGAAATGGTAGGAAGGTCGGGTGACTCTTCCCCGACCTGGTAGACTTTTTTGAGATGTCTTTTGCGAGAGGATTTGGTGAGTCCCCCTCCCGCAAATCCTCCTGAGATCATATGGATATGTCTCTCTGGGGTCTGCGGTGGTGGGTCTCTTCTATCCATATCATCTCGCTTTCTCTTTCTGTGACTGTCCGACCTTTCTATGAGATATCTATCAAGCCGACCTTCTCTAGCCAGCTTTTCTATCACATTCTTGAGGTCGTAACAGTCGTTAGTGGAGTGACCGTATATTTTATGGTACTCGCAGTAGTCGCTGCGGCTCCCCCCTTTTTTATTTTTAATGGGTCTAGGGGGTGGCAGTCTTTCAGTGTTGCAAATCTCTCTGTATACATCCACTATAGAAACTTTCAGGGGAGTATAAGAGTGATATTTCCTTGGCCTCTCGAGACCGAGTTCTTCCTTTTTCTTGGCTTCCCTTTCCCTTTCTTTAGTTGAGGGAAGAGGTCCAGGTCGCCAACTCAGGTCTCTTAACTTGGCGTTTTCTTCCATATTGATGTACTTTTCAGCTCTCTCTTGTACATCACTTAGAGAAACGGGGTGCCTTTTAGATATGGACTGTGAGAAGGGACCTTCTCTGAGCCCATTGACTAGCCCCATTATGACTGCCTCTGTGGGCAAGTCTTGGATCTCCAAACATGCCTTGTTGAACCTTTCCATATAGGCTCGCAAAGATTCTCCGACCTCCTGTTTTATTCCCAGGAGGCTCGGCGCATGTTTCACCTTGTCTTTCTGAATTGAGAACCTCATCAAAAATTTCCTTGAGAGGTCTTCAAAGCTGGTGATCGATCTTGGGGGAAGGCTGTCGAACCACTTCATCGCTGCTTTCGATAAAGTGGTCGGGAAGGCCTTGCATCGCGTAGCGTCGGAAGCATCAGCTAGGTACATCCGACTTTTGAAGTTGCTTAGGTGATGCTTGGGATCCGTGGTTCCGTCGTAGAAGTCCATATCCGGGCTTTTGAAGTTTCTCGGAACTTTTGCCCTCATTATGTCCTCGCTGATAGGATCCTCTTCACCCAAGAGCGGCTCCTCTTGTTCGTCGCGGGAGTTGTGACTCTTGAGGGAAGATTCTAGCTTTAAGAGTTTCCTTTCTAACTCTTTTCGCCGTTCCATCTCCTCTTTTAGGTACCTTTCAATTTCCTTTTGCCGCTCCCGCTCTTGTTCTAGCTGTTCCAGGCGGCTGTGGACTAACCCCATTAGTTCAGTTACGTGGGATGGTCCGCCTTTTCCTGATTCGCGCTCGTCTGAGGGGTTTGCCTTCGGGTTTTTTTACCCCGGAGGTGCCCTCTCTCTGCTGATTGTTAACCTCTTGGTGGAGGGCTAAGTCCACATTGTTATTACCTGTGTCCAGATTCTCTTGTTCGGAATCTGTTTCCGCATGGCCTTCTTCGTGGGATCTGTCCGCCATCAATGGATGATCTCTCGGGTCCCCGGCAACGGCGCCAATGTTACGGTGGGTAACCGGAGATTGATTGAACGGATGGCGTTGGCTGGCCCAAACGTGTGAAGGAGGAAGTTTCCGTCTGAGTATGCAGCTCGGGAGACTCCGTCCGACTTGTGTTCGCGAGTGAATGGGGGGTGGTACCTGCAAAGACACTCCGATGCCTAAGTTAGCAAGAGTGTGAGCAGGCCTAGAGAGTATTGGGCTTAGAGATACCTGAGGGGTGTCAGTGTATTTATAGTGGTGAGCCAATAACCACCGTTGGAGTAGTGCCGTATCTTTAGGGTGCTAACCGCCCCCATTATCTTGGGGAGGTTAAGATATGGCTTTATGAAGCGGTTAGAGAGATTTTAGGGGCGGTTACTCATTTGAATGAGTGTTCATCTGCCAGCTAATCTCTCGTCCGACTTCTTTAGAGCAAGTCGTGGTTGATACCGACTTCTTACATGAAGGTCGGTACTTAGCTAGGCTTAATCCTTCAGATTAGGCCTTTTATTTGGACCTGGGCCTTTGTCGCTGGGCCAGGGTATGAACAGTACTAAATCCAGAAAAAAAGATATATTAGAATCTTAAAAAAAATATTAAATATAAATTATGTATATAATATTAAATTTAAATAATTTTTTTTGTGTGAAATAAAACTATAATATTAAATATAAACACAATGATAAAAAATTTTGTGTTATATATATATAATATTAAAATTTAAATTAATTTTGTTTTATGTGAAATAAAATTATAATATATAAAAAATTTTGTTTTATATATATATATATAATTTTATTTTGTGTGAAATAAAATTAAAACATTAAATATGAATAAAATGATAAAAAATTTTGTATTATATAAATTTAATTAAAAAGAGCATATATACAACATAAAAAGCAAACAAACATATAATAATTAGAAAAAGTTAAAAATAAAGTAGAAAAAGTTACCATTAAAAAGCATATAATGATATTAGTTAAAAATAAAGTAGAAAAAGTTACCATTAAAGACTTCAGTGTCTGTAATACTACTTGGTATATTAGAATTTTCAAAAGTTCTGTTTTCAATTTATTTTTTTTAAATAAAAAACTTAGCAAAAAATTTTTGCTTTTACCTCTTTAACCCCCAACAAAAGCCAAAAAATAAAATTTAGCGACAACCGACGGAGTGGTAGGTTATTTTGTGTGGGAACATTGAGGCAGCAACATAATGTAATCAAGAAAAAGTGGAAAAAGACAGCACAGAAAAATGGATTAAATTGTTGTAAAGAATTTAGGAAAGCGAAGTTGTTATGATTAGTGTGTAGTGAGTCATTGCGTGATGCATTGTTAAACTACTGCTATTGAATCTTTGGATATCCATTATTAAATGCAAGTGTAGCGGTTAAGAAAAATTATGTCATGTTATATCACTCTTCAATTCTTCATCATAATCATAATTATATGAGAGAGGTTTAGTTCATTGTTAAGAAAACGCGTGTTATTCTCTTTGATATTAACATGCACAAGTGTATATTTTTTATTCTTATTTTTATATTGTAACCTATTTATGAAGTACGTGTATAAATAAAGAAGATATTTTCCTTTTTTTAGAAAGCTTAAATTAGGAAAGTTATATTTTTTTTTTATATAACTTCATTTTCACTTTCCTTTTCTGTGCTTGCCTTCTCATCTACCAATAATCATATGTCATTGTATATTATAATTATCGATTATACAACGTGTATATCAAAATTAGCCACTAAAATTAGTTATCAGTATAAAATATATATTAAAATATAAATATATATTAAAATAAATTAAATTACACATATATTTATACACAAATATATTGGTAACTAATTTTAGTAGCTAATTTTGATATACAAATAATATTTTTGTATAATTATAATTATCAAATTTTTACATTCTAATACATTTTTTCTGACACAAAATATAATTGATGCTAGAACTTAAGGAATTAAACAAAACTAGTAGAGTGATGATAAATAGAACACACATCTTCATTCTATCAGAAATTATTTTTCTTATGGTTGTATGGGTGGTGTTTTGGCCGGATATTGGCCATGAAGGAGAATTTCCGACGGGTGGAGGTCACCGTCAACACGCCGGGGGCGTGGTGGCTATGCGGAGAGGGACGTGGCTTGCGCCCATGCAACACGCCCGGGGCGTGGTGACCTAGCTGGCGAGGGACGTGGCAACACGCCAGGGGCGTGGTGAGTCACGACCGGGGGGGGGGGGGGCGTGGTGCCTTGAAGCCCATGACGCCCGCGGAGTTCCAATGCTGCTGACGCAGCATGCAGGGGGCGTGGTGCAGCCTGCCTGCATGCAGGGGACAACCCCCCCTCCTCCGGGAACCAGCGCAAGTGTCCTCCTCCATGGGCATATATATAGTCATTGTTCTTTTCCTCCCATGGCTTCACACAGAAAGCATAAAACAAGAGAGAAGGTGAGAAAGAAAGAAGTGTATCGTGTAGAAGAGTGTGAGTGATAGTGATCAGTATTGAAGAGGAATAGTGAGTATATTAGTGAGCTATACGGTGAAAGAAAAAAAAATTTAGTTTAAGGGTGTAAAAAAAATGGTACGTAATTATTTGACGCTAGAAGAGCATATTATCAACTATTTGGATCATCCCATTTATGTAAGTTGGTAGATTTAAATTTTTTTTCTGTGTTTAAAGTTTATTTATTTTTTTATGTATTTCTATTTTTATGTATATGTATATTTGTAATGAGAATAATAATAATAATATTATTGTGTGTATTTTATAAATATTTTATAATTATTTAAAAATATAATAATAATTTTTATAAAATAAACCTTAGTACTACTATTACTACTACTCGTTCCGACGTAATAAAATAATATTATAAATATTTTAATAATATTTAATAATATTATAAATATTTATTTTATAATATGTAATTTTTTAATTAATTTTTTCTGTAATTTTTGTTGTTATGAATATTAAAAAAAATGTGCTGACTTTTTAACGTAAATAAATAAATATTATAATAAATAAGGAATTTACATTTTTAATAAATAAATAAATAAATATATAAGCTATGATGTTGAATATTTTAATAAATAAGATATTAAAATAAATATGTGAATGTTTATTAATATATTTATAAGGATTATTATTTAATTAATGTAACAGATATCTTTGTTGATGCAGACTAATAGGAATTTGTTGGTGCGTAAACTGGATCCGCCACAGACGTGGAATCCGATGGTGGAGAACTACTTACGCGCCACGGGATTCTACCACGTCTCAAGAATTGGAGTCATAAGAGGATTTCACCCCATGTTAGCTGTTCTGGTTGAAAGGTGGAGGCCTGAGACCCACACATTTGTGTTGCCGATCGGTGAGGTTACAGTGACATTAGAGGATGTCGCTAATATATTCGGTCTACCCATTGATGGAGAGCCTGTCAGTGGATGGACAGACAGTAGTAACGACTTCGTTCAAAGTCAGGGCATAGCGGTATTCGGTCGTGTGCCATCAGTCAGTCAGAATGCAAAGTCTTATATAAAGCTGGGTTGGGTTCGACGTATTAGAGACGCAGAGCTGTTGGACACTGAGGAGTCCATTAGGCGATACGTCAGATGTCAGATCTTCTGTTTGTTAGGATCGACTCTATTCACGGACAAGTCGACTGCATATGCCCATGCGAAATATCTACCATTGCTTCGCGATTTCGAGCGGATCCATACTTATAGTTGGGGGTCAGCATGTCTGGCACATCTTTACAGAGCACTATGTCGTGCATCACGATATGATACAAAGGAGATGGATGGCCCTTTGAACCTGTTGTTTGTTTGGGCATGGGAGCGAATGCCGTGTCTTGCTCCCGTACCGAGACAAACACTTCCACCGGCCAAGATACCAGTCGCCAAGAGGTAATAAGTCTTATTTTAGTTATGTGTTATATTCATGGTGGATGTTTGACATATGATGAGTTATTTAAATGTTTTGAATTAACTATGTTTCAGATGGAGTCATTCGGAACGGACCACAGCGTGGTCATCGAAGACCGTAGAGACATTCAGGCATGATATAGACTACATGCAGGAGGTAAATAGTTATGTTTCTTCTGAATCGTTTCTTCAATCATTATCGTTAGGGTTCTAATATACCAATAATACTGTGGCAGTTTGAGTGGCGGCCGTATGACGGGTTGATCGTCCCCGACGACTTGCATCCCCATCTTGAGGTGTGTGACGTCGTTGCTCCGTTGTTGTCGTTCGAGTGTGTCGAGTGGCACCCTGCGGACCGAGTGATGCGTCAGTTTGGATACGTACAACCTCCTCCGGGGGTACCCAGGGATATTCCAGTTGACCAGCATTGCATTGTTCTACGTGGAGTGCAGCTTCATGACTGGACAGTTTTGCATGGGGCATGGATAGTGGAGTGGGCCAACAGGCGACACAGCCGACTGCGAGACCTGCACCTCCTTCCGACATGGGATTTTTTTACCGACGGCTGAGTACCGGGATTGGTACATGCGCTCCTACGGACATCTGTTGAGATTGACGGCGTACGTTCCTCATCATCCACAGCCACCTGTCCCACAGCCACCTGCCCCACAGCCACCTGCCCCACAGCCACCTCAGCATGCAGTGTTTGAGCCGTTTCCTTATTATATACCACAGCCACCGGCCGACAGTCATGGCAGCCACCACTCTCAGCAGTCCCAGCACAGCCTCCACTCTCAGCATCATGATCCCATACTTACCATTCCTTCCGGTCATGATTGGTTTGACTTCTGCAGCGACGGACCCGGAGATCAGCAACTACAGCATTGGACTGACGCTGGTTTGGGTGGCTGGTCAGATTTTAGTGGTATCCCTTCACCGTTAGTGCCGGCTGATCCACGTAGGGCATCAGTAGATATGGGACATGCTTTGCGGGGTCGAACTTCCCACCACACGTCAGAGAGTGCGTCATGTGAGTTAATGCACTCGACAAGGTTCGTTGTCATATGGCCCCATCGATGTCCCTTGTCGAATGTCAATACCCAATGTCTGAGTCCAATGGAATCGCACCACCTGGCATATGCCTCGCCTCGCTCTTCCAACCTCTTATAGTTGATATTGTACTCCTCCACCGTTCTTGAATACCCTATGTTGACAACAAGCTTTTGCAAGTGAGGGACTTTGAATGCCCTTAAGAAGTTACTGCCGATGTGTCTTATACAAAACATCCACCATGCTCTTGGAGGTTGCCAGTCGCCACCGGAACGATTTACTGCTGCCCGTATTGACTCATGTCGGTCTGAGATCATACCCACGCCATCTTTTCTAACAACATACATTCGCAGATTCCTGAGAAAGAAGTGCCACGCATCAGCTGTCTCTCCTTCCACTAACGCAAAGGCGATAGGCACAATGTTCTGGTTCCCATCTTGTGCAACAGCGACTAGAAGTGTACCTTTGTATTTTCCGTATAGGTGTGTGCCGTCAACCTGAACCAGGGGCTTGCAATGCCTGAATGCCCTAATGCATGGATTGAAACTCCAAAATACACGATGAAGTATTTTTACACCTTGCGCCTCCTCATTCCCGTTGTACAGTGGTCGTGTTTCTATTTGGACAACTGAACCTGGCATCTTCTGCACCATGACCGACAGCCACCATGGCAAGGCTTGGTAAGAATCCTCCCAACCACCAAAAACGTTGGCTATGGACTTCTGCTTTGCCAACCAAGCCTTTCGGTAACTAATGGTATAGTTGAACCTTGACTGGACTTCCGCAATTACAGATTTCACCTTGATGGACGGGTCCGTCTCGACCAATGGCTTTATAGCATCAGCAACTGTATCTGAGTCCAACTTGGAATGATCTTGTGAAATCGCTCCGACCGTGCACGTGTGCCTACCGTTGTATCTTCGTATCTCCCAACAACCTTTTCTCCGTATCAAGCTAGCTCGAATAAGCCAGTCACATCCACGCCCGTACATCTTGCATTTTGCATAGAACGTCTGTGGCTCAGACTCATACACCTCATAGTCAACTCCTTTGGCAATAGTGAAACTTCTAATTGCTGCGACGACCGACTTTCTAGAGCTGTATTCCATTCCAATCCGGAACTCCCCGTCCTCAGCATCGGCAACGCCTATGTCAACAAAATTAAAAAATAGTAAATAAATTTAAAGTTAAAATTTAAAATATACATATCTTTACTAACATTTTCAGTTTACTAAGCTATTTTAATTTTCAGCAGCTCGGTTAGACCAGTTTTCATCGGTTCATTTCCGGTTTCACCGATTCATACTGGTTCGTTTCCTTATTCTGTTTAATTAACGGACCGGACCGGTTTAATGTTTGGTTCACCAATTTTTCGGTCAAACCGGCCGGTCCGGTCCGGTCTAGTCCGGTTCGGTCCGGTCCGGTCCGGTCCGGTACGGTAAAGACAACACTGTTTATTACTCAAACGAACGTATAAACTGACAAAAAAAATATTATTTCGTCACCACGTACCTATGTTTGTATATTCCAGAAACTCGGGGGCATGCATGGCCTCGAGATCCAACTCACGCATAAAAGGTGGAACGTCCATCGGTTGACTGCTCGGCGGACCCACCACTACATTCTCTGCTGCTGTCTCAACTCCCACATTACCATCCTCATCTTCGTCGCCGGCCTCATAAGTGGCTTCGAAGTCTTCTTCGCTGTCACTATTCATTCCTTGGTACACTGCAGCTCTATCATCATGTATATCTATATCATTCTGAACCGCCACTGCCTCTACAGTTTCAAAATCAACATACACCTCAATCTGTGGGTGTCGCATCTGAGTCTCCCGGTGAATTTGAAACATCCTCTGCATACTCGCATCATCAGTGATCGGCATGGCATCAAACTGTATTAGACCACCAAAAACCACAACCGGATTCCGGTACAGAATTCTGCTCACTCTCATTAACGTACCATTATCCATGCTTTGACAGAGGCCGTTCTGCAGCTCCATTAACGTCATCGTGCATGGAACCACAAACGAAAACAGATTCTGGGACACAAACCTCACTCCCTCATGAGTATTACGTACTATCTCACCGTTGCGATACACCACCAAATTTGCGGTGCCCTCCATTACACCAACAACAGCCTCAAAGAATCCTCACAACACACTCAAATCTCACTCAATATGAAAAACACTCTCGAGCTCCACCTTATATAGAGCATTGCTGCCTGCCTCAACCAATCACGCTTTGACACGTGTCAGAACGCCCCCACGTGCTGAGTCATCACGCCCCCCACGTGTTGCATACTTGGACCAATCATTCTTCGCCACGTCAGCACGCCCCCCACGTGCTGACCCACCATGCCCCCCACGTGCTGCACCTCGGGCCTATCAAACTGCGCCACGTCAGCACGCCCCCTGCGTGCTGCTTGGGTGGCTCAACGGCAGCATGCCACCTAGTCTCCACGCTCCCTGCGTGCTGCTTAGGTGGCTCTCCACGTGCCCCACGTGTTGAAGGCACCACGCCCCCTGCGTGTTACCCCTTCTTCTGACACGTCCACCCGTTTGTAATACACACTGCTCCTCCATATTTACACAATACACCAAAATACTTTCCATATTCAAATTAATGAGCTTCATTCTATGGTTATAAAGTATAAACTTACAATATAGTAATATATTTTTAATTGTTATACTAAAGAAAAAAAATACATATTAAAATTAATTATTAAAATTAACCATTAATATATAATATATATTAACATATAAAATATATATTAAAAATAAATTAAATTATATATATTTATATATAAATATATAAAAATTAATTTAGTGACTGATTTTAATTGAGTAAAATTTCATTCTAATCCTTAATTATTTTTGTAAGTGACAACTCACTCTCTAACAAACCAAAATGTACCATGCTAACTTTTCAATGGTAAAAAGAACTAAAAAACAGAGAAAAAACACCGTAAGACAAACCGAAATGCAGGAAAAAAAACAAGAGTATGTTTTAGTTCTCAATGCAAGAAATAAGAGAAAACACAACACATAGGCTTTTAATTTCTCTGTTTTGTATGGCCAGAAACTCGAATTAATGTCTAGAAATGTGAAGGCAAGAAAAAAATAGAATAGAAGAAGAAAATGCATATTTCTAGAACTTTGATAATGAAAAACATAAATTTTTTATTTCTCTCATTTTTTTCTTTTTGTTTTTTAAATATCTTACTTCTTAATCTTCTAATCTTCAAATTCAAAACTAAAACTCTCCTAATCTTTAAATTTATCACTTATCAGCATATAACTGTCTCTTTCTAGTTGGTGATTCTCTGCTCCAGGTGTAATTTAGTTAAGATTCTATGTAAATGTGAGTGAAAAGAAAAGAGAAAAATACAATTTGTTCAGTAACATATATAACTCCCATTATAATTAGGATTGTGCTATTATCATTTGACGGAAAATTTAACAGAGGAATAGATAAGGATCAGTATGATATTTTACTTTTGTTAGGAGGCGAATTGTCACTTATAAACATGATTAGAATTTGTACGTGAAGTTTTATTATTTTTTGAATATAATTCTATTTTGGTCTAAAAAATTTAAAGGGTTCGATTTGAATATAAAAATTTTTTATTTAGTTTTAATGTAGTTGCAGTAAGATCAAAGTTAAATAATTAATGGAATGATCGATAATTTGGAGAACTAGTACAAGTTTCAAAGACACAAAATTAATATATTTATTTATAAATTTTTTTATAATTTAAATAAAATATTTTTTATTTAATTAAGAAAAATGATAAATAAATGTATTGATACATTTACGATTGATTCTTATATTTATTCTTCAAATTATGAACTTTGTTTTTGTACTGTCATCGTAAAGAATATTTTGTTAATTATTTGATTTGACGGTAAAACTAAATAGAAATTAAATAAAATTTTTTGGATTTAAATCTTAAAAAACAAAACAGAATTACGTTTAAATATTAGAACTAATTTAGTATTTTATTCTGTATATTATTTTCATTTAAAATTAAAAAAGAAAACGCTCTTCGCAATATGAGGTGGGTATTATTTTAACTCCATCCAAGCTTTAATTTTTGTAAATAAAAGATTATAGATGCAAATGAGAAATGAAAGTGATAGAAAGAAACAGCTAGAGAGAAAGCGATGGAAAACGATAATATAATGCAACTTGCTAATAGAAAATTCCACAGAAAAATATATAATAAAATAAAATAAAATAAAATAAAAATTAGTAAAATAAAAAAAGGGTAAAGCAATACTCATAGAGATTCTCATTTGAGTAGTAAATTGAATTCTAAAGAATAGAATAATTAATGAATTATTATTATGCCATAAACCCTCACATATTTTGATTCAGATCTCATCTAACTCACACTTTCTGTCACTTTCTCTCTCTAGATGCCACTTTCTCTCTCTTCCCAGCTTCTCCCATTCTTCTTCTTCTTCGTCTGATCCTTACAAGCAAGCAACAATGGCGTCCACCAACAGCGGGAACAAGGGATCACGTTTCCCACTTCTCGCGTTCCTTCTCATCTGCCTCCTCGCTCCTCTCCTCTTCTTCTTCTTCTTCTCCAGAGGCCTTCACAATGCTCCCGGTTCGTCAATCTCTCAAACCCCGCATTCCTAAATTCTCATTCTTTTGAAGTTATTGCGTGTGTTGTTTCTGGAATTTACTGCTTTCTATGGCCTTTGAAATTTAGATGCTATTATATTTGGTGTTTTGAGGGTTGCAAGATCTGTGCTTCCCCATGGCAGTGGCATAAGGGAGAAAATAGTGCACTTTATTAGTTGTGATAATATGATGTGTGTCACTGATCTATCACTTGTTCTGTTGTTTACTGCATCATTTTGGATTTTATATATATCCTTTTTGTAGTTTTTAGATTTCATCTGTTTTTCTCTGATTTGGTTGTTTTAGCATTGTTTACATAAGAGATTGGAACAATGGTGATGTTGCACTTGTCTTCTGTTCTATGGATATAAGCATATTATTATATATCATGTTCAAGGGTAAATAAAATTGATTTCTGGAGAGAACATGGCAACATGCTGGTTATTACTACTGAGATTTGATGATGAAGGTTATTCAGTGTACTTAGTAGGTTCTAAGGTCCTTCAGGCTTTAGCATGAGTGCGAACAACGATTCCCTCTGTCATTTTGTGGTCATTAGAAAGTAATTAGAAGTTTGGAAAGATATGACAATATATTATTTATCAAATACACTATCATGCTGGAGACAAATACAATTTATGTGACGATGTCTCATCCTCTTCTGTGCATTCTACTTTACCTTAATAACATTTTTTTTTTCTATTGAATAGATTTTTTAAAATGCTTTTATTAAATGCCCCTTTCACCCGGGCTTGTCATAGGGGGTTTTAACAGATAAGAGTCTGTCCCTGTATTTTTCTATTCTGTATTGTATTTGTATTGATTTAAATGATTTTGTTGAGAAAGAAGAGCAGTATTTTAGTGTGACTTGGGTACTCTTTATACTGTTGTGATTTTTTTATGATAATATATAACGGGTAAAATCTAATTAAGAGTTTAAGTATCTTTTCCCTCTATAAAGTTGTAGGACTTGAAGATGGTAGACTCTGCAAGTCCTCATCTTTGTTGAATCTTTTATGTTGTGATAATTGAATGCAGTAGAATTTTTTCGAGGGGAGGAGAAAACAATTGAAGGAGAATGGAAACCCGGCTAAAATCTGTTAAATATCTAAGGAAAGTGGGAAAAGACACCTTAAAAGCTAGCTGTTAAGGGGGAAGAATCACTCTCCTTAAATACAACATCAAGTATCCTATACAACTCGATGTGAGACTTTGGGCACCCCATAATACCCAAGCCCCTAACAAAATCTCTAAGACTTTCTCTTGTCTTAAGTTTCAACATGAGTATGAGCTTAATTGGTCTAATTCACAGTCTATATATATATAATTATTTCATCCATATTTTGCAGATCAAGATGTTATGTCAACCGTTCCTAGTAAACAGGTAACCTCTTTTTAAGTATTTTTAGGCTTATTGGTCACATAACTAAAACACATGCCTTCTGGATGCTTCAAATTCAATTCATCTGACGTAAAAGATGTTGGCCATTGCAGGTTGCCAAATGGACAGAATGGCAGACACTGCAGGACCTTAAATTGTATTTTTCAAAAGAGGCAAGCACCAACTGCTAGATATTTTACTTTGTTTCCATATCTCACATTTCACTTTTTCCGCGGAAGAGGTTTCTTCTTGACTTTCTAATAAATATTATATTTTAGGCTCTTGATGTTATTGTATCGAGCACAGATGATTTGGGTCCTTTGAGCCTTGAGAATTTCAAAAAAAATAATTTGTTACCTTCATGGAGAATCACTGGGTTAAAGACTTCAAATGCTACCTATGAGGTTAGGAACTTAGATGAAACATTCATTTTCGGTGTTGAAGATAATAACGCAGTTCTTATTTTCTTATTAATCTTTTCTCTTTCCTATTAAAGCTAAACCAACCAACAACACATGGTGTACAGGAAAAACAAGAGGTGAAGGAAGGCAGATCTTCAGGTTGTATCATATCATATTAGATAATATGCTTATATTGTATTTTAATATACTTTCTCATTCAACTTTTTTCATTGGTGTAGTTGGTCTTGATCAATGGACTCTTAGTCCTGTCCACTTATCCAGAAGGGTGAGTGTCATTCTTGAATTGTTTTATTTACTCTGTTAAATTTACAGTCAAACAATTTCACTATATAATTAACACTTTCATACAAAGTTATTCATGGCTAAATATAATAACATCAAACTTATTTTTCTCAAGTGGTGCTTCCCAAATTAAATTTGACCTGGAAAATTTACACCAATTGCCAAAATATTTCTACAGGTCTGGCTTATATATATATATATATATATATATATATATATATATAAACCTGTGGAGTGATACCTTGTTTTGGAAACAACAAAAAATGACAGAAATAAGCTTGTTTCATGTTCTTTGTATATGTTTTCTGCAGCACTTAATAGAGAAAAGGAAGGAAAAACGTGCTGCTGAGTTGGTGAAACTGGAGGATGAAGTAATTGTAAAACTTGAAGATTCAGCTATTGAACGCTCAAAGACAGTAGATTCAGCAGTTTTAGGTAAATACAACATGTGGAGGAAAGAAAATGACAATGAAAATGCTGATTCTACTATTCGGTTGATTCGAGACCAAATTGTTATGGCTAGAGTGTATTTGAGCCTTGCAAAGATGAAGAACAAGCTTGACCTGTACCAAGAGCTGCAAAATCGGATTGGAGAGAGTCAGCATGATTTAGGTGAGGCAACTGCTGATGCTGATCTACCTAAAAGGTAAGGAGCTACATGTAATTTTCTCCATGCAGTATCCCTATCTGTATATGTATTCCTTATCCCCGTTTGTTAGCTTAACTAATCCAATGCTTGATTTTTGCTAGTGCACATGAAAAAATCAAAGCCATGGGTCAAGTCCTGTCTAAAGCAAAAGATCAATTGTATGACTGCAAGTTGGTCACTGGGAAATTGAGGGCAATGCTACAAACAGCTGATGAGCAAGTTAGGGGCCTGAAAAAGCAAAGTACATTCCTCAGTCAGTTGGCTGCCAAGACCATACCTGATGGAATCCACTGCTTATCGATGCGCCTTACCATTGATTATTACCTCCTTTCTCCTGAAAAGAGAAAGTTTCCTAAGAGTGAGAATTTGGAGAATCCTAATCTTTATCATTATGCCCTTTTCTCAGACAATGTCTTGGCTGCATCAGTGGTTGTCAACTCAGCTATTATGAATGCAAAGGTGACTGAGTGTCTTTTGCCATTCCATTGATGTGCGCATCTCCCATGTCCTATCTTTTAATAGATGATGAACAATTTGTATATATTATGCATATTAGTGTGTAATAAGTAAAAGTATTATATCTATGATTTGATAAATTTTATTCTTAAACCTTGGGTTGTCTCACTTTATTTTCTTTAACGTTGCAGGATCCTTCAAAGCATGTTTTTCATCTTGTTACTGATAAGCTAAATTTCGGAGCCATGAACATGTGGTTTTTGTTGAACCCTCCTGGAAAAGCTACTATCCATGTTGAAAATGTTGATGAATTTAAGTGGTTGAATTCATCTTACTGCCCTGTCTTGAGGCAGCTCGAATCTGCAACAATGAAAGAGTATTATTTCAAGGCAGGCCATCCAACATCCGGTGGTTCCTCTAATCTGAAGTACAGAAACCCGAAATATCTCTCAATGCTCAACCATCTTAGGTTCTATCTTCCGCAAGTTTATCCAAAATTGGATAAGATTCTTTTTCTTGATGATGACATTATTGTCCAGAAGGATTTGACAGGATTATGGGCCGTGAATCTTCATGGAAAAGTAAATGGTGCCGTTGAAACATGTGGGGAGAGTTTTCACCGTTTCGACAAGTATCTTAACTTTTCGAATCCTCATATTGCTAAAAATTTTGATCCCAATGCCTGTGGTTGGGCTTATGGAATGAACATGTTTGATTTAAAGGAGTGGAAAAAGAAGGATATTACCGGCATATATCACAAGTGGCAGAATATGGTGAGAACTGTAACACAAACATTGGTTTATATCGTGTCTCAAATAGATGACTCCTTTTGTTCTTGAATAAGCGTCCTTTAAAGTTTTAGTAATCACATACTAAGAAATTATTAAGAATACACAACTATAAAAAAGAATTATATTGTTTGGATAGAGTTGACCTACTTAGTAAATTGTATAAAACTTATTTCAAGTTATTTTTGGCTTAATTGACGCTTAGGTAGTAGCAATTTAGCACAAATGATCTTTCACTAACCCTTTTCTTTTCCTGTTTGATTCCAGAATGAAGATAGGGTGCTATGGAAGCTGGGGACATTACCTCCAGGTCTAATGACATTCTATGGATTGACGCATCCACTAAACAAATCATGGCACGTACTTGGTTTAGGTTACAATCCGAGTGTAGATAAATCTGAGATCGACAATGCGGCAGTTATTCACTACAATGGTAATATGAAGCCATGGCTAGAGATAGCCATGACAAAATACCGGTCGTATTGGACCAAATATGTCAAGTATGATCATCCCTATCTTAGAAACTGTAAGCTAACTGAATGATCTTGATAACTAAGTATAGGGAGCACCCTTTTTTCCCCCCTCATCCCTTTACACTTTCTAGCTTTGGCAATTTCAATTTGAAGTGCCTTACTAGAATGATCAAAATTTGTCTTGGAAGGGATATGGTCATTGCTTGTGTTGTATTTACCCCTATATCTCTTTCCCACTTCATTGATATTTGTTCTTTTTTGGCCTTAACATTCATTTAATTTGTTCACACTACCCTCACTAGTTTCAAATGCAAGGTACATAAAACAGTATACCTTGTTTACCAGAAATTAGAGAAAAAAAGCTCTTCATTGTACAATACTTCTGATGCTAAAGACTGGACCACAAATTGAATAACAATTTTTATGTATTCTTTCAATAATAGCTCTCTTGTTTCTGTTCTAAGAAACCCTATCTCATGTTTCCGTATATGCTGATATAGTGATATGTGATGTAACATTTTTCAAATGTTGGCCTAAACATGAATTGTGTGTGCAAGAAAATTTTATAATTATAGATGTAGTAATTATTATGTTGATTTAACAATTGGAATTAGTTTTATGTAAGAGGTTGTATCTGTTAATGTTAATCCTTTGATGAATATCTACAAAAACCAGCTATTTGTTTGTGATCTACTTAAGTGTCTCAAATATTATATAGTGTATCCTAATAAGTATTATAGTAGAGGTTGATTAGGTAATATATAACCTAGTGTTAAATTTGAATGGTTTTATATTAAAAATATATTGTAGAACATTTATTTGATGATTTATATATAATTCCATATAATTATTTAACTAAAATATAATACAAATTAAAGGATTTGAATTCTCTAAATTTTGAATTTTACTTTAGAGAATAAAGTGTGATTTCTCATTATTTATTCCATAAGTAGGGCCAAGAGAAAATATGAGAGAGAAACTATTCAAAAGTGAGAGATGGCATTTTATTCTCTAAAATGAAATATAGTTTATTATTTTAAGAATTTAAATTCATTCATTTTTTAAGAAAATGTCTTTATATTAGAATTGTACAAAATAATATCTTTATTTGTTGTTTCTATTTTTACATTTGTTTTAGTTGTTATACTTTGTGTTTTTATATAATTTTTTTTTGTTTGCAAATAATTAAATAAAAAAAAAAAGAATGAGAAACACCAAAATATATAAAATTATTATAAATTAATTTTATAATTATAATATATTTGAATATACATAAAAATACTAAAAATATAATATAAAATTATAGATTAATTTTATAATTATAATTTAGTTGAATGTATTTAGTAAAGAAATCTGCCAAATTTAAATTTGGAGGAGTTTTTGCCAATTGGTTTGAGAGATTAAGAAATAAAGAATAGCAAGGCTGTAAGAGTCTCATGTAGCATAAATAAGTAGACGAAATAATGTAGTAGTAAGAGTCTTAACATATATAAATTGTAAAATTTTAACATTTATAACTGAAAATTTTATAATAATAATAATAATAATAATAATAATAATAATAATAATAATAATAATAATAATAATAATAATAATAATAATAATAATAATAATAATAATAATAATAATAATAATAATAATAATAATAATAATAATAATAATAATAATAATAATAATAATAATAATAATAATAATAATAATAATAATAATAATAATAATAATAATAATAATAATAATAATAATAATAATAATAATAATAATAATAATAATAATAATAATAATAATAATAATAATAATAATAATTGTATTAATTAATATTTTATATTTTAATTAAATAATAATAGATAAGAGTTTTTTTTATTTTTTTTAAAAATCTTTTACCGAAGACGGTTGATTAATTTTCAAATTTTACTAAATAATTAAAATTGTTGACATAGTATTATTAAAGAAAAAACATGTTTTAAATTCAATATAAAAAATTAATATTAATTTTTATATAATAAAAATAGATTGATAGATTCGAACAATCTAGTTTGAGGAACAATGGTTGCTTCCTTCGTTGTCTATGGTTTATAAACGGAAAGCTATAATGATCAATGAGCTGCATCTATGTATAACCAAATTGATTATTCAATAATCTTTTATTTAGATAAAGAGAAATTAGAGGGAGCAAAAAAAGAAACGGAATGGAGAATTTCTTAATTATTATATATAAAGAGAAAAATTGTACTCCACTACGAGAGAAAAAAAACGGAATAATTTTATGTAAAATATGTTTAATTATTATGTTAATATTTTATAATACTATATTATTAATTAGATTATTAAACTTTAAAAATTTGAAACTGAATCACTTATGTAGGATTTTTTTAGTTAGGTCTTTATAGTAGGAGTAACAAATGGGTCTAAATCCGTCGGGTCGGCCCGTCTAACCCGCAAAAGGCGAGTCGAGTTGGAAAATTGGGACCACTAAAGAATAAAAGTCTGCCTAACTCGCATCGCTTAAACCGTGGATTTTGGCGGATTTCAGCGGGGCGGGGCGGGCTTTCTCGTCGGGCTTAGTTTTTTTTTTGGCAAGAGGGTATTTTTATAATTTTTTTGCCAAAATACAACTTCTCCCAATCCAACTTATAAGAGTATAAGGATGAAAATTGAGTGGTTTGGATTATGTTTATATTGCTTTAGAGACAATATTTATTATGTTTTGGATTATGTTTATTTTGTTTTGAAGACAATATTTATAATTATAAAGACTTTAATGTTTGTGAATATAAAAAATATAATTTTTTATGCCTTTAAAAATTATAAATTTATTAATATGGCTGTGAAATTATATATATTATTTAGTAGGTAACAGTAAAAAAAAGGAATTTTGGCGGACTTAGCCCGGCAACCAGCAGTTAGGCGAGGCAGTGTGGAATTCTATGACCGTCTCATTAGGCGAGGCGTAGGGGTGTTATCGGTTCGGTTTGGTTCGGTTTTGGACCAAAAATCAACCGAACCGATATGTTCGGTTCCTACAGATACACAACCTTTCGGTTTGCTGCTTTTACAACAACCGAACCGAACAAAACCAAACCAATAGCAGTTTGGTTCGGTCGATTTTTCGGTTTTTAATTTCTAATGAGCAAAATATGAATTACAATAATTAGAGGTTCAAAATAGTCAATAAACTAAAATAATAAGAGTAAAACATTGAAATGGTTAGGGATTGGGGATTTTTATTGTTAGGTTAAAGATTAAAATGGTTAAAACATTAAAATTGATGTATATGTTCGGTTCGATTCGGTTTGGTTCGGTTTTGATCGAGCCAACCGAAAACCAAACCGAACCGATCGGTTTTGCCAGAAAAAACCGATTTTTTCGGTTTTCAAATCGGTTGTTGTAATTTTCGGTTCAGTTTGCGGTAATTTTCGGTCCGGTTCGGTAACTTACACCCTTAGCGAGGCAGGACAGATTTTCTCGCTTGCCACCCCTATTTTATAGTAGTTATCTTCAAGAAAAAGAATAAAAAATTTTAGAATATTCTCTTCTAAAATATTTTAAATTTTATTTTACCTCAAATACAAAAAAAAATATTAGGATAAAGTATATTTTTTGTTCTTGAAATTTGACAAAAGTTTTAAAAATATACTTTAAGTTTTATTTTGTTTCAATTTTGTTTTAAAAGTTTTCGATTTGCATCAAGTATATCTCTAATAGCTAAATTTTTAGAAAATTTAATACTAATTCAACAATAATGCATGACAACTATGTTTAATTTGTTTGAAGATTATTCTTATGTAATTATTATTGAATTGGTTCAAAATTTTTTGAAAAATTAACCGTAAAAAAATATTTAATGAAAATCGAAAATTTTTTGGACAAAACTAAAACAAAATAAAATTTAGAAGTATTTTTAAAATTTTTACTAAACTTTATGGACAAAAAATATATTTTATCCATTAAATAAATTGTTTCTTCTTTTAACAAAACGGTTAGTAAAATCTATTGAAAATTTTTATCTAGTATAGAAATTATAAACCAATTTAAATTAGTTTTCACTAGTTTGCTTAAACAAGATTCAAATTCATTAAATAAAACTTAGATCCGTAACCAAAAAAAAAATTTAAAAAAATTAACAATTATAAATTTTAAATTGTAAAAGTTTATTAAAATTTTACTGAATTATTAATTAAATTTTTAAAATAATAATTTGAAATTTATTCATTTACTTTTTTTCTGTATGTTTGTGTTAATGATTGAAAGGTCTTTTGATTTTTTTATTTAATTAATACGTGTTTTTAGAGTATAAATTAAGATTATTATTAATAAAAAAAATTTATATATTTTATTTTAATAAATACATAATTGTTTAAAATATTAAATTTTATATAATTTTTTATATAATTTTTTAATTAATAATTTTAGCACGTATCTTTGAAACACGTGTTGACTAAATGTTTTTGTGCTTATTGTCAATATCTCTTAAAGAAAAGTTAGTGCTAGTTGTTCCACCAATGATCATCATGGTGTGTATGTTGGATCCAATGCTCAATCTATGGCTTAGTTTTTTGTTTTTCCACCAGACAAATGACCATGCTTTTCATTTTTTTAGATTCATCTAATATACACGTCTTATAGACATCAAACAATAATATAACTATATAAAGTTGTGTGATGCATCAGAGTAAGAAAAAAAAAACTTGCTTTAGTTCTCTATTTCTCTCCCTCTTTGAGTTTTTTAATGATTTTTTTTATATTTAAAATTGTGTGATGCATGCAATATCATCAGTGGAGTTTTTAACTTTTATATAATCTTATTTTCTTACTTTTAATAAACTATTTTTTAATTTTGTTTTTTTTTTGATATTTAATACTCATTTTATTTTATACATCGATTTAATATATATTTATTTATTATTCAATTTAGTATGAAATAAAAATTTATCTTATATTCTATCTAATCGTTAAAAAAAATTTGAGTATACAAAATAACATAAAAAATAATATCATATATAACCATGAAATATAAGTCTTATTATATCTTTTTTATGGCTGATTTTAAGTTTGACCTCTTAGCATTAAGACTTAGGGTTTGTTTAATTCTAAGAATATAATAAAACAGGACATTAAAAGTAAGATAAAGAATAAAAATATAAAAATGAATATTTTAAATATTTTGTTTTATGATAAATTATAAACTAAATACAAAAAAGAATAAATTGTAAAAAATTAATTTGTTTTTATTCTTTTCCACATACAAATTTTTAAAAATATAATAATAAAAATATAATTATAAAAATTAGAGAAAATTTCACTCCCCTCCTCTGCGAGATGCTAAAATGACACTCTCTTCCCTTCTATTTTATAAATGTACATTCTCCTCTCTTCTAACTTTTAAAAACCTTCTCTTTAATCCATTTTAATTTTTTTGTGTTAACTGATATTAACTTTATTCATTTTTAAGAAAAAATAAATTATTTTTTGAAAAAATACCCATTAACAAATATTTTATTTTTATCATTAAATTTTACTTACCAAAATACTCTTTTAATAAATTATTTTTTTATTGATTAAATTATATCTTTATTAAAATACTTTTAAAAAAATTAATAATTATTTTTTTCTAAGATACCTACCCTTCAATAATTTTTTAATTATTAAATTGTAAATTTACCAAAATTTTTGGTAACAATTATTTTTATATTTTATTATTAATTTTTTATATCAATATATATTATTTAATATTAAATTAAAAAATTTTACCACTGTTAATATATATATATATATATATATATATATATATATATATATATATATATATAACAATTAATATATATTGATATTGAAAAATAATCTTACTAAAAATTTTTATTTAATGTTAAAATAATATATATAAATATCGAAAAATTAATAGTAAAATATAAAAAAATTGTTAACGAAAATTTTGGTAAAATTATAATTTAATAATTAAAAAATTATTGAAAGGTATTTTAGAAAAAATTTTATAATTATTAAATTTTTTAAAAAATACAATTTAATCAATAAAAGAATAATTTATTAAAAGATATTTTGATAAGCAAAATTTAATGATAAAAAATAAAATTTTTACTAATGGGTATCTTTTAAAAAAATATATTTTTTTAAAAATGAATAAAATTAACATTAGTTAACACAAAAAGATTTAAAATGGATTAAAGAAGAGGTTTTTTAAAAGTTAGAAGAGAGGAGAATGTATATTTATAAAATAGAGGAAAAGAAAATGTCATTTTAGTATCTCACAGGAAAAAAAATGTAATTTTTTCTAAAAATTAATAAGAATAATAAAAAAATGACAAGACAAGTTGTATGTATTGTTATTATTATTTGTCTCTTTTCTGTTGAAAAATATATAAAACTAAAATATATTAGTTTAATAACTCTTGACGTCTCATTATATGCTAAATATGATTTCTGTCTCTATATATCTGTTTCGGTATAGTATCTATAAAGGCTGTAAGGCATAAAGCGCAATATTTGCATAGACCGTCTTTTCATGGATCACATCTTAGCTAATAACAGTGGCCACTTACGAACAAAACAAAGTCTGAATTCAATGGGTGCAGTGGAGCACAAGCATAAGGTTGAATATAATGGCATACACACTGTAAAGAGGGAAAAAAAAAAAAACCTAATCCTACAACCCCAAATGGCCGGAATATGTTTCTTAATATTTATGGAATTAAAAGAAATAGGGAAAGAAAGGCATGTTTTTATTTTATTTCATTGTTATTTTTTGTTTGGATTTGGTCCAGGTACTAGACATGAAAATCTATCTAGCACATGAATTATGTATGTGCATATTAGGCTTAAACTCATCATCATTAGTTACTTTAACAAGAATTATTGGATCAGTTCATGAATAATATTCATATGGTATATATTGATGTGATGATGTTATAGAGAATGAAACATAATTAAATTATGAAAAGTAAGAGATTATTCTTTTATACTCTAATAAGAGCAAAATTCTTTCTTTTGACAAGTTAATAGAGAAGAAATTTATTTATTTATTGTTTTTGTACGATTTATTACTTGATTTGAACCCAAGAGATTATTTTTTCTCCTTTTCTTCAATGATATTTGCTGTTGTCTTCATTTGTAATCTTCTACTTGATTTGCTTGTTTTCATTAGAATAAAAATACTTATATTATCTTTAGAATGAAATAATATATGATCTATATTACTAAAATAATTAAAAAATATTAAATTATATATTTGGCAACCCTGGCATAGAAATACATGTTATTTGATATTTTTGTATTCAGACTTGAGTATATTAGTACTCACGGAATTCTTGCCGAATAAAAGTTGTATTAATTAATTGGCTAGTAAGAGGAATATCCATGGGTTAATAAGAGCCTTTCCTTCTCTAACTTTTTAATTTAATATTCATTTTCCATAATGTGCATGCATAATTGATAATTGCATACCTTGTGGATTGTGTTTTGTTTGGTTACGTGTTATCCTTGCTTTTGTATTTTTATTTTCTGCTGGATTATTTTGTTTTATTCTAAGTACTTTTTGCATCCTTATAGTTAGCAACAATTAGAATATTACATGCACACATGAATAATATGGATTTTTTTATAAATAAATAAAATAAATATTTTATTTACAAATATAGATTTTTTAAAATATTTTTATCGATTTGTGCAGCATGTCTTATCTCATTTATAGTGTAAACGAAATAAGTATGTGCATATCTCGTTTACACTATAAACAAGAGATAGGACACGTAAGCAAGTATACGTATTACGTTTGTACATGTGAGACATAGGAAAGAGCGACTTCTACGTATCTTATTTACCTTGTGAACAAGATATGCATATACTTATTTCATTTTAACTGTAAATCTGCTATAAAAAGATCTACAAACTATTGATATTCTCCACAAACATCTCAATCCTTCTTTTCATCCATTTCTTTCAATAAATTTAGTAGAAATGTCGAGTGATAGTAGTTTTTTTGTTGTAACATTGTATCTGAACTGTCACATGCGAAACAATGACATTGGGGTTATATTTGAGTATGAGAATTCTAGTCTGATGCGCATTTGGAGAGCAGATTCTTTGTCTGAGTTAAAGAATCTGATATTGGCGCACTTCAGTGGTAATGAGAGAAAAGAGGTTGGAAGAGTTAGGTATAAGATACTAGCACCGATAGGAAATGGTGTATTTCGGTTTTGTCTGTTCTGATTCGATGGCGATGAGCATGTGCTCCTCATGTCTGATGTCCACGTGAGAATCATGGCTGAACAAGTGATGAGCTTTCTGCAGAGGTTTATGATGGGGGTGGTAGTTCTGGCAGCCCAAATTTCGTCCAGATAGGGATGGCAATACCACCCGAACCTGCAGATATCCACCCCCTACCCGCTCCGCACTGGGGCGGATTTTTAGCGAGACAGGGCGGGGTCAGATTTAGGTAATACCCGCCCCGCTATATATATAATATATAATTTTAATATATAATATGTATAATATATGTAAAATAATTAGTAAATGATTAATATTAATGTATCATATTTAAATTTTTACTTTAATTTATGTTATGTATGTAATGATGGTTATATAAATTTTGAAATTTAGTTTTATTTATTAGATTTTAATAATTATAGGGGCGGGGCGGGTACCTGCAGGGACGGGTTAGGGTCTAACGTTTTACTATTCGCAGGTAGAAGTGGGGCGGATTCTATGCGGGTTGTTGTACGACGGGGCGGGTCGGGTAGAGCAAAAACCCGCCCCTACCCGTCCCGTTGCCATCCCTACGTCCAAGATGATCCACCTCTTGCACCACCACCCCTACACTATTCTAGACTAGCGGTAGACATGGACGTGAATGGTGAGAAGTCCGATGAAGAGTATGTTGCCGATAACAACAAAAGTGGTTCATCTGAGAATGATGACGAGGATGAGTTCGTACCAGAAGCTCCGGTTGGTAGATCAATTTGATACATTTTGCCTGCTCCGCAACCAATTTCAGAGTTATCAGCTGTACCCATCCACTATCATACAATGGATTTGGACACGATGCATGAGATATCTCCATTCCCAATATGGGTGCAGACGATTATAACACAGACGATGGTATGGAGTTTAGGGTTGGTCACAAATTCATAACGTAGGAGAACTAAACGTTTGTCAACAACTAAATAAAACTAATGCGCGTACCTCATGCAATTGCAATCGATCTAATGACATACATCATCGGAGGATTTTCTATTCATATTGGTCCCTACTTTGCTGGGACATGCCTATCAAGCTGTTTACATACGCAACAATCAAATTGTCTCACTTCATGCAATACAAAGTTTAATTGCATAAATACAAAAGATAAAAACCGTAAATGAAAATAGTTATCTCACTGCTAGGGAAAATCTCATAATCTGTCTTTCAAGTGGACACCACCGAGAAAATCTATGGTATATCTATGAGACCAGGAACAAAGTGCATCCAGCTATGTCAGTCGTATCTCAATGTGCTGCATGGCATAAGGAGTGGTACGTCCATGCAAACACTATGGATCTCCAAGACAGACCGCAACACTTAGCGAAGTCATCCAAAAGTGGCAACCATTTGATATGCGCCTGATTGTTTGACTTGTCCGTCATTAGGTAACCCTTGATTAGCAAGAAGATGTAACACCTCATGTACTGACAGAGGATGGTTGCATCTGCACCGCTGACATGTGCCTGACTCGGTCCCAAATTCATGTCATCTTGATACTAAACGACTCCTTCCTCTGGGCACCCTGTTGCTGAGCATGAGGAGGCCAGACACCTAGGAGCTCCTTTACATACTCCCATGTTGGGTACTGGTACCAAATTTAGAAGTCATGCAAGCACCCACCTATTGCCTCTCCGTGTGTGCATGACCTTAGGTGGTACGTAACGTCCTGTACGGTGATGGTGTACTCATCCCATGACAGGTGAAAAGTGTGGGTCTCCGAACACTATCGCTCCACGAATGCAGTGATCAAAGAGTTGTTAAACATGAAGTCTCTGAGCTGCACCGTGTCGCCAAACCCAACCTCATTCATGTAAAGGACAATGGCATCCGATGATGCAAGAGTGTGGCTCGCCCGTCTAAGTGGTAGGCGAGGCCTTTGTTAAAAAATGAAACCTTTTAATAACAAATCTATTTCACTTGTAAAATTTTGGATTTTAAACTAAATTCTCTAGTATATTCAAAATTAAAATTAAAAGTATAAAATTCGACTTAAAGAAATAAGATAACGTAATAAGCGCAGTTAATGAATAAATTAAACTAAATTAATTAGTAAATTAATATTTATTAAAAATACATTCGACATCTAACAAATATTAATAACTTGCCAACTAACTTATTTTATATTACCAAAACATAATCTATTCTATTCATGTGTAACAACACCAAATCTATCAAAGTACCCTTCACTATAAACACATGCTTATTTATTTAAAAGATAAAAACAATAATACTGACCTGGAAGTTAATTGCTCCCACGATGTGCCAAGTAGCATTCAGGCAGTTGATATCATCGTGCCGTGCATCTGCGCACGCCATAACATCCAAGTATCTCAAGAATATCAACAAAACGTGCGACAAAGAGAGAAATGAAGGTTAATGGTATAATAGTGACACTACAGGTGCTGTGAACGAGTTACTTATATAGACGCTATGTATGTAAACGAGATAAGTGCATACATATCTCGTTTACACCGTAACGAAATAAGCCACGCGTCAGATCACGTATACAAACGTGATACGTATACTTACTGACGTGCCTTATCTTGTTTTTAGTATAAATGAGATATGTACATACTTATTTTGTTTACACTGTAAATGAGATAAGACATGTTATAGAAATCGATAAAAACGCTCTAAATAACTTTGCTTATATCTGTAAATAAAATATTTATTTTATTTATTTAAAAAAATCCGAATAATATGTCATACTATTATTAAGGACAATACTGTGATGTACGTGTAAAAACTAGTGCATCATATATTAAAATTTTATTAATGGTTCAAATTCAATGTATAATGAAATGGCTTAATACATAATTTAAATATGTATCAAAGGCGTTATTACTTCAGCACATTATAGTTACATATATACACCTACGCTGCACATTGCATATTTGTATTCGTAGTCTTATTTTAGATCTCCTCAATAAAAAAATAAAACTATTATTTTATTCGGGAATCTTTATCCCATATGATATGCTTATATGAATAGTGCCATGATGATACGTATCTATAAAAAGATAGAAGACACAATATAAACACACGAGGATTGATAGAGATAGAAATTGAACCAAACTATACATCAATAATTCGAATGATTAAGATGCTCATATCTGTTCCTCGACTTCCCCAATGAATCATCTTGGCTTTTCTCTAAACTCCATTACACCACTTGCTTTTCTTTCTAATTTACAATCATCATTATCCAAATTCTATTGATAAAATTTGAAAACGTGAGAATAATTTAGATTGACTCCATAATTAGTTTATTTTTTACTTAAATAAATATCATAAATTTAAATATTTTTGTATATACAATAATTTATTGATTAAAGATAAATCTTTAAATAAAATTTAGATGTGTGACAGATTAGTAAATTTAGCGAAGAATTTATATAAGGAAAAAAACGATAATGCTCAAATTATGATAAGTTTTTTGGACAAGTTACAGAAATAAAATAATTGGAAACTAAAATTACCAGATTACAACTTTCTAAAATAACATACATGTTTGCAACTTTCTTATATATATCGCTATAAGATGTAGCGGTTTTAAGTTGCATGTAATCTCCTAGAATGTGTAATGGATTACGTAAGAAAGCGTTCTGACTAGAAATCGCTAGAGGATGTAGTAGTTTTTGAGTGATTCGTACTATGCATAAACCGCTACTGTCTATAACGATTTATGAAGAAATATGTTGTGCTCTAAACCCTTGCACCCTGTAGTGAATTATGTATGCCTGGAACCTCTATATATATATACCCGTGGATGGCATTTGTATTAAAGTAGAGTGTCATTTTCAGTATATTGCAAAAGTTAGGGTGTGTGGGACAAAGTGAGTGAAGAAGTTATTTTACAAGATCCATATTGCTATTGCATCAATTGGTGTGAAGTATGATACATTTGTGATAGGATCCGACGAATCCTCATTCAACTATGTTGGGAGGTGCTTCGACCTCAATGCATGTGGTTGCACCTGCTTGTTTGTTGGTTGATCCTCCATCTGTTGCCGTTGGGATGGCTACTTCACCCCGTCTGATTCCTGATTTTGCAGGTGATGGTGGACTGGATCAAGTTGAAAATTCGATGCGAGAGGATGATTCGAACGAAGAGCCTGTTGACATTGTTGGGGATTGTTGATGAGGATACTCGAAGTAATCCATCTACACATCATGGCCCATCGAGTTCCGACACATAGCAATATCCTCCACATTTCTCAACCTTGAACTTAGAAGCCATCGGCCAACAGCCGAACGTAGATCCTACCTTTGGGGGTGAAGGATTGCATGAGGAAAATGCTGCTACAGAATTTCAAATTGGCCAATCTTTTCAAAGTAAGGAGGAAGCTGTGTTGAGTGTAAAGAATTATAGCATCCATCGTGGAGTTGAGTACAAGGTGATAGAGTCAGTTAAGTACCATGGAAGATGCAAGGAGTTCGGTAAAGATTGTACATGGTTGATTCACATCACACTTCGGCAACAAAAGAGTACCCGGGAGGTTAGATGGTACAATGGACCTCACATTTGTTTAGCTACATCGATTTCAAACGATCACTGACAGCTTGATTATCATGTTATTTTTGCGAGGATTTTTTCGTTGGTTAGAGCCGATGCTACGGTTACAATAAAGGTGTTGTAGCAAGCTACTAAAGCAACCTATGGATTCAGGCATAGTTACAGGAATGTATGGATGGCAAAATAGAAGGCAATACACAGATCTATGGAGATTGGGAAGAGTCCTATAGCGAGTTGTCCCGTTGGATCCTTGGTATGCAGTCTACCATGGAGGGAACTGTTGCGCTATTGACGACTTCTCTGGTTAGAGTTGGTGATTAGGTTGATGAATCTACTGTGTACAATAATCGTCTATTTTGGTCATTTTCTCGTTGTATTGAGACATTTTGACATTGCAAGTCACTGGTCAGCATTGACGGTACTCACTTATATGGCAAGTATGGAGGTACTTTACTTCTTGCTATCGCGCAAGATGAAAACTCGAATATCTTGTCCATTGCGTTTGCACTTGTGGAAGGAGAAAATGCAGAGTCCTAGTCTTTTTTCATGACCAACCTATGACAATATGTGACTCTACAAGAAGGTATTTTGGTGATCTCTGACAGACACAATGGTATCAAGGCTGCACTAGAAGCACTGGATAGTAGTTGACTACCTCCTCAGGCATATGAAGCATTTTGCATTCGTCATGTCGCCGCTAATTTCTCCCTCAATTTCAAAGGTCAGGATGCAAAACGGCTAGTTGTGAATGCTGCTTATACGAAGATTGAGGCAAAATTTGACTATTGGTTTGATGTTATGAGGACTGAAAAGCCACCCGACACATGCATCGATACAACCATGCATGCCAATGCGGTTGAATCCCAGCTATCATTGCCCATTTCATCAAGATTTGCCACAAATAGCAACCATCGAATATGAACCCGATTCGTACTCTTGTCACCTAACAGTTGAGTGGATAGCAGCATCATGATACAGGCACGTGCGCATATGCGAACAGTATGCTCATTCACATCGGCTAATAGCACCCTAAACCTCTCGTGGAATCATGTGAAGTGGACTGTCATCTACTTGACCTTATTCAGTGGTAGCAGCTTGCCAAATAACTCTTGAAACCACTCCCAAGCTACTCTGCCATCTTCTATAAATTTTTGAAGTCAGTGAGGCATCTACTAACAATCTTTCCATTGACAGAAAATCCCAACTGATATGCCACATCTTGCAGTGTGATGATGCACTCTTTGAATGGCATGTGAAAGGTATGCGTATTAGGACGCCACCTATCAATGAATACGTTGACTATAGGCTCATTCAACCAGAACCAACGATTGTTCAATCTAGCCAACTGGTACAAGCTAGCCCGCTTCCAAATAAGATATGATCCTTTTATGCATAAGCATATTCTATTGTCTTCGAATGCTGTAAATACACTTATTTAACTGCATCATGTAATAAAAATAACCACACTGTAATTAAATTTTAATACTTACAAGCCTAAACCATAAATTATTACCAAATATATCCTAATCTAGTGAAATAACTACGTAGCTATTATCTATCCAATCTTTTAGAATTGAGAATAACAAACATAAAAATTCTAACATATTAAAACCTAATTAATAAATTACTGATAATTCTAATATATACATTAACTAAATATTTAGTTTAGTTCTCTTAAATTTGTATGTTAAATCTTTTTTGAGTTTAATTTTTAATAAAGTTGAAAAATAAGTACTACTATCTACATACAAAAATAGAACTAATGTACTTTAGAACAAGTAACAAAATGTGCCATTTTTTAAATTTTAAGTCTAAATTTTGAATTTTTTTTAACTTTTAAATTTAAATCTTAAGTTTTAAATACTAAACTATAAATCTTAAATTCTATATTCTAATTCCTATACTCTAAATATTAGATTTTATATTCTAAACTATAATACTAAAAAGAAAACAAACTAACCTCTTCATTGATGCCTCCGACAACGTGGACAACGCCGTTGAGTTGGTACAAGTGGTCTTCGTCCGCTTTGGTTTTACTTGAATATGCACACTCCAAAGAACCCAAATTCAATCCCAGTCTCCTCCTCCCTCTCTCAAGAATTTCCTCTCTCTAACCAAATTTTCTTTTCACATCAAATGAAGGATCCGCTGCTAGCTATCGCGGTTTTATAGCCATCCTTCACATAAACCACAGCACCTTTACAACAATTGCATATTTGTTCATAAACTGCTATAGACAGTAGCGATTTATGCATGACACAGATCATTCAAAAATCGCTACATCTTCTAACAGTTTTGGCCAGCACGCTTTTCTACATAATCCGCTTCACACTCCAACAGATTACATTCAACTCAAAACCGCTACTCCCGATAACGACTTACATTAGATAAAGAAAAATTGTAAAAAAGTATGCAATTTCAAAAAATTGTAATCTAATAATTTTGGTTTCTAATCATTTTATTTAAGTACCTTGCTCAATTTTTTTTCTTTCAATAACAGAAACCAAACTACTATAAGTAAGAAACACAAATTCACTCCCTCAACTACCAAACCAAAGCTACTCTTCTAAAGTTTCAAAATTTGCCACTTTTAATCGCTTGTAACAAAAAAAGGTTCTAGAGAACGAAAACACTTTGTTTAATTCTTCATTTCTAAGAATGCAAATTCATCCTCTTTCCGCAGTTCTTTTTTCTCCTCAAAATCAAATAGAGAATGAAAAAAAAGTGCAAAATTTGATTTTTGATGCATCTTTCATGCAATTCCAACCCAACATTCCATCTCAATTCATTTGGCCTGAACATGAGAAGCCATGTCTAACAAGGCCACCAGAATTCCAAGTTCCAACCATTGATCTGAAGGCATTTCTCTCTGGCGACATGGAAGCCGTGTTGGACGCTTGTTTGCAAGTGAATGAGGCATGCAAGAAGCATGGATTCTTTCTTGTGGCCAACCATGGAGTCAATGCGAAGCTAATAGCTCGAGCACATGAGCTCATGGACGATTTCTTCGGCTTGAAGCTACCTCAGAAGCAAAGAGCTCAGAGAAAAATTGGAGAATATTGTGGTTATGCTAGTAGCTTCACTGAAAGGTTCCCTTCCAAGCTTCCTTGGAAGGAAACACTTTCTTTCCGTTACTCTGCCTCTGATCCATCCAAGAAAACTGTTGAGGAATATTTCCTTAGTGTTATGGGAGAAGATTTTAGACAATTTGGGTAAGCGAATTTCTTTTTTTAATCATAACGAAGAATTCTTTGAATCAAAGCTCAAAAGTTTGCTCATTAATTTTTTTTATGTTTAATATTATCCTAAGTTTTCAAAACTCGTATCGATTATTGAACAGAAGAAGTTAGAGGTTCAAAGGTATATTAATCTGTTGAACGAGATATAAAAATATATTTTTATAAATTAATCTTTTAAACAACATTTTCTGTAGAGAAAAAAAAAAGGGGGGGGGGGGGGGGGAAGAGATTGATTCAACTAGTTTACTAGTTTTGACCGATTTACTAACAATTGGTTTTTAAACTGAATCGGCTAGTGACCTGTTCTTGATTATCAAAAAACATGCTTTTCTTTTCTTCTAATAAATGACTACTCATTTGTGTTTCATACCTTTTTAAGGGTTGTGTACCAAGATTATTGTGAAGCCATGAGCAATCTTTCTTTATGGATCATGGAGATTCTTGGAATGAGTTTAGGTGTTGGAAGCAAGTACTTCAGAGATTTCTTTGAAGGGAATGACTCTGTGATGAGATTAAATTACTATCCACCATGCCAAAGACCTGATTTAGCTCTTGGAACTGGCCCCCATTGTGACCCTACCTCACTAACTATTCTCCACCAAGATCAAGTTGAAGGCCTACAAGTGTTTGTGGATGAAAAATGGTACTCAGTTAACCCTAAACAAGACACCTTTGTTGTTAACATTGGTGACACATTTATGGTACGTATCATATTTTGTAACTTTTTAGTTGCGAATTGATGCATGTATTAGAAAGGTCTCTAGATATATAGTCTTGAATTTGAGTCCAAAAATAAAGTAACACTTATGTTAAAACAGACAAATTTTAGTAGAACTTCTGATAATAAGATTTTAAATTGTAAAAGAGAAAAATAAGTAAGGTATGTTCAATTAGTCCAGAAGTTCTAAAATTGGAAATTATTTACATAGAATATTAGTAAGATTGTTTGATAAACTTGACATAATATTTGTGGTTTTCTCAATCTTTGGTTTCAGGCTCTAACAAATGGACTTTACAAGAGTTGCATGCACCGAGCAGTTGTAAACAGAAAACTTGTGAGGAAATCACTTGCTTTCTTTCTATGTCCAAGAATGGACAAAGTGGTAACTTCACCAAAAGATCTTGTTAACAAGGAATATCCAAAGCTGTATCCAGATTTTACATGGGCAAGTCTTCTTGAATTTACACAGAGACATTACAGGGCTGACACAAAAACCCTTGATGCTTTCTCAATGTGGCTACAAGAAACAAAGAAGTAACTAAGGTATCCCCCAAAAGATAGCAGAAACACCAAAATATAGAGGCCAAATGTTACTTCAGCTGTTTTTAGTGTAGTGACGTATAGTTTTATTATGCTTTTGTGCATGCTTTGAATTCATATTGTCACTACTTAAGTCATTGTTAATAGTCCTCACCGTTCTTTTTGTCTTTTGTTATGCATGTATGTAAGTATGATTTTTATTATAAAATTAAATTACATTTGGCTCTTGAGAAATATAGTATTCCTCACTTGGGGTTTTGAAACGTTAATCTTATTGAGTTTGAAAAGGCATCAAATAAGAGGTGAATTGAAGACACTGTGTGAGAGAGGGGGGATGAAAATGAGATATAATTAAACTATAACTAGAATCAGACTCGCGGGATGCGCAGGGCGGTAAATTAATAATAGTATATAATAAATATAAAAAATTGTTATGTTTTGTAGAATTAAATTAAATATGTAAAATAATTAAAGTTAAATTTAAAAGGTGTTTTATTTAAAATAATTTGTATTACAAAAAATTTGGATGTTGGAATTGTACAAATTGATATTTTTATTTGGTGGTTTGATTTTTTGCATTTATTTTAGTTGATGGACTTAGTCTTTTTATGTAGCGCTCGTCCTCGTTTTTCTTTATTGGTTGTTGTTAGAGTTTTTTTTTCTTTTTGTCGTATGCTCTTGTGAAGACATGTTCTTTATGAATTGTTGAATTGTATATACTTTTTATTGTGTTGTTTGTTCCATATTTGCATGTATGTTTTTCTTTCAAGGATGTGTCTTAAATATGGATATGTGATTTTCGCTTGATGATATTAGTGTTGGCAAAGTTGGTTTCTATAATCAATGAATAATTTAAATTAGAAATAAAAATGATATCTTAGTAACAGTATATTATTAAAAATCTTCTTTGAGATTAAAATCATTTTTTGACTTCAAATATAAGTGTGAGGTTACGCAAATTTTTTTGGAGTGTCATTAAATTTGAAGCAGTTTTTTGTCCCTAAGATTGGCTTCGTGCACTAAAATCGTCCTTGAGATTTCAATTGCACCAATTACGTCCATGAGATTGAAAAAAGTGCACCATATTAGTCCCTTACCCATTTTCCATTATCGACGTGATGATATGGCTTGATGACGTGGACTGTAGGTGACACGTGTCACTTCATGATTTGGCCACATGTAATAATATGATGATGTGGTGACCAGTGACATGTGTCATGCTGACGTGGATGGTTTTGCCACGTGTCACAATGTTATTTGATCGCGTGTCTGTTTGTGCCACGTGTCGCAATAATATTCGTCCATGTGTCGTCTAATATATTATCATTGTAGATTCACCAAATTAGTCCCTCACTTTGCATTAAGTGACTCATTTTAGTCCCTGAAATTGAATGTCGTGCACTAAATTAGTCCCTTAACCAATTTTTTCTCATTTTTTTCTATAAATTCAAATTTCTCAATATTTTTGAATGCATTAATTTCAATTCTATTTTTTTATATGTTATTAAAATAAAAGTGCTTTTATAAAATATTTTTTCTCTTGCGAATACGCTAACCGCCGACTTGGAGTTGACATGAAGGCATTTCAGACACTTTCACTACCATCTCCGACCTCTTTCAGTGCTTTTATAAAATATTTTTTCTCTTGCGGTTACCCCTAACCGCCGTCTTGGAGTTGACGTGAAGACATTTCAAACTTTCCTCATTACCATCTCCGACCTCTTTCGTCTAGACTGTAGAGGTCGGAGATGGTAGTGACAGTACTTGAAGTACCTTCAATCTAGCTCATTTACATATAACAAAAACGTGTATTTAATAAGAAAAAATGTTTATTTTAATTATTAAGTTTTTGTTAAAATCACATTTTTTATAAAAAAAAATGTGTCTAATCAATCATATAATTTTTTATAATAACATATTTATATACTATAAAATTTATCAATGTTAAATTATTAAAAAAATTATATAATTAAAACTAAAATCTAAAAAATTTTTATGAAAGCACTTGTATTTAAATGATATTTAAAAAAATAAAATTAAAATTAGTACATCCAAGATATTAAAAATTTTAAATTTAAAAAAATGAAAAAAAATTGGTGAAAGGACTAGTTTGGTGCACGACATTCAATTTTAGGGACTAAAATGAGTCACTTAATACAAAGTGAGGGACTAATTTAGTGCATCTACAATGATGACATAATGGATGACATGTGGATGAATACTGTTGCGACACGTGGCACAAACGGACGTGGCCAAATAACATTGTGACACGTGGCACAACCATCCACATCATCATGCCACGTGATACTGGTCACCACATCATCATACTATTACACGTGGCCAAATCATGAAGTGACACGTGTCACGTACAGTCCACGTCATCAAGCCATGCCATCATGTCGTTAATAGAAAATGGGTCAGGAACTAATATGGTGCACTTTTATCAATCTCAAGGACGTAATTGGTGCAATTGAAATCTCAGGGACGATTTTAGTGCACGACGCCAATTTCAGGGACTATTTTAGGGTTTAACTCCATTTTGATCTGAAATAAGCATTGGGTTAGTAACTAATAATTTGATAGATAGGATTACAAAAAGTATATAGAGTTACCTTATTGTTGGAAATTGTGGTGTTTGATTACATGTGCTACAAATGTAGTTGTCTCCTTTTTATCTAATATAATCGTTTCTAAGTAAAGAGGCTCCTCTTCATTTGTAGGTGTTAATGTTTTCCATAGACGAACCATGCAAACTTTGATAAACAAATTGTCTGTTTGTTTGGTGATATTGTCCAAAGAATGATGCTCGAGTAAGTTTGAGATGTTATGTATTTTAGAAATAATTTTTTTTGTGTGCTAAATTTGATGTTATGTTATTTGAAGGAAGTTATGTAAGAGACTTATATAAGTAGGTCAAATAATATGAAATTTAAATATTTGTAATATAAAATTTATTATGATTAATAATATTATTATGACATTTGTAATATGAGTGTTTATTACATTTAATGAGTTATTTATAGAAATTAATTATTGGGTTATAAATTTATTGTATTGTTTATAACAATAAGATATAATAAATATTAGAATATGGATTCAATGTCTTTGTAGGTTACAAATTTGGTTAGACACTATTAATTTCTAATTATTGGTGTTTTTTAGTTTTTTTTGTATATATATATATATATTTTGCTGATTTGGAAATAATAATTGATTTGACAAAAATTAAATAGTTGATTCTAAAATTTTGCGAAGTAAGTAATATTGCTAATATGGTATTAGTAGAAGAAGAAACATGTCTTAAAAATAATATGGCTAAACTTATCCATCTACTTTTATATATTAAGAATAGATAGATAGATAGATCCAGTGAAGATTATATATTATCTTCTGTATATAGTGGACATTGAAAAGAATTTAGGGTACATTTTTTTAAAAAAAAATTCCTTCATCAGATTTATATATCCATAAATAAATCCAAAGCTTTGTTCCAAAAATATTTCTAATAAAAGGAAAGAGATGTTTATCGGAGTTTCTGCCATCAGATTCACCCAAGATCTTACAAAGTATTTCGGTGTCAATCTTAATCACTCCAGGGTGTCCAAATATTTCTTTAATAGTGTCGTAGATAAAATAAAGAGTCGGCTTCCTAATTGAAAAGGGCGTCTCTTGAATAGGGTCAGGCGGCTCTGTTTGATTAATTCAGTTGTGGACTCTTTACCAGTTTACCAAATACAAGTTTTGTTCTTACTTATCAATGTCACTAATAAGATATCTTTGTTAATGCACCGATTTCTTTGGAAGTGCCAGGTTGAAGGAAGGTATATGAGTCTTGTCAATTGGAGGACAGTGGACACCCCGAAGAAGTTTGGTAGACTTAGGATTAGGACCCTTGATGGTTTCAGTGGCTAAGAGAAGGGGGGGTTGAATCTTAGCCCCCTTTTTCAATGCTAACACTTGCTGAACTTCAGAAGAGATTTTTCTGTTTTTGCTCGTCACTAGATACGAGCAACTCAGTTTTGTCTCGTCCCTTGCCATGAGACTTTTTGTTTTGTCTCGTCACTTGGCACGAGATAATTCTGGCTTTTGCTCCTGTGTTGTTGAAAACAGAAATGGAGTAGAAAGAGAAGAAGATTGCACCCAGATATATCCTGGTTCGGCTGCTAAGTGCAGTGCAGCCTACATCCAGTCTCCATCACAAACATGATGGAATTTCACTATAATCAATCAGATTACAACTTGTAAAGTGCTAACCCAACTTACAAGGGGATTCCCACAGAATCATGATACACAACATAGATGAACAAAGGAACTCTAAGACATCTATGGCTTTTTCTTTCAATTTTGCACTCTCTGCCTTTTTCCGCTCTATGGCTTTTTCATTACAAACCTCACTGTTTGCCTTTTACCATGAGACTCAAGACATGACAAAATTAAACAGAAAATTACAAAACAGAATACATTGAAGGAGAAGAGAAATCTGTTAGCTCAGGTAGCTCTGAGAACTCTGTGCCTTGCACTCTCAAATTTTCTCCTTGCTTCAAACAGTGGGTGTTCCCCCTTTTTAAAGACAGAGGAAAGCCTCCACACTTGAAGCCAAAACCGAACCAACTTTCTTCCTCCTTCAACAAACACAGAACCGGTTCGGCCACTCAGAGAGAGAAGAGATAACCATGCATTAACCAACATGCAATTACCTCTAGTCCTTTCTTGATCATCAACCTTCATCAATCCGGGCTCTCCATACTTGGCTTCCTCTCCAAGATGGATTTCTGGCCCTTGATGCCTCATGATGATGATGACTTCATCTGCTTCAAACTCTGCCTCCAACCATCACTTCGCCACTCTAGCTACTCCCTGTGGTGGTTGGTCAGATTCGAAGACAAGCCATGCTTCAAGAATCTCCCTCTTGGCCGAATCTTCTTCTTCCATTTTGAGCATGAAAGGCTCAAGATAGCTTCACCAAATCTAACCACATTTGGTAAGCATCTTAGCCACAGCTCATCTTTCTTTTGGTATGTTTTCTTGCCATCATTAGCTTGATGGTCTTGATGCATGCAACTCTTTCCTTTTCTTCGTTGAAGAACACGGCATCCATTGTTTCCTGGACAAGGACCGAATAGAGAAGAAGAAAGAGATGAGAGAGAGTGAAAAGAATCTGAATAAAAGCAAAGCAAAATGGTTAAGCAAATTAATTTGAATAGCTTGCTTTTACTCCCCTATAGAGTGGCGTGTTTGACATAACACCCATCAATCAATTCAGCTGTATTTTCTCTCTCATGTTCCCCATGCATTAAATAACAATGTAATAGATTTTGAAATCCATCACTTTGTTAGAGCTTGGTTCCGTTGGAAGCACTATGCTTTCATTTTTCTTTTATTTCGGACCAAGCATGGAACCTATTCTCTCTAGAATAATTTGGGCTTGTGTCAATGTGATCAAAGCTGGCCCATTTGGTAAGCATTTGCTTTCCTGATAAAATTGTGTAACGGATCAAGCATGGAAAGCACATAAGAAAGCATTTGTTTTGGGCTTGCAACATTAATATTTATTCTGGCCCATTAATATAAAATTTCAGCCTCATGCAACAAGGCTAATTGTTGGGCTTAAATCAGAAACTTATTCCTCGGCCCATCATGAAACCTGCAACAAAATTATTAATCAAAATATGTTAAATGAAAATCAGATTAATAATTTTGTAATTATTTATTTTAATAATGTTTAGTCATCACAAGTATTATTTTAGAGTTTTTCAAACTCATCAATCTCCCCTTGATGACAAACATTATTAAAATTGAAATGGAAAGAAATTAAAAAATTGAGTAAGTAATACTCCCTTTGATTTGAATTTCTCCCCCTTTCAAAATGTCACATGGCTCCCCCTTAATATATGCTATTTTACCAAGGGAAGCATAAACCTGTAACATTTAAATCAAGCTTCAAGTAACAATGTTATTTAGCAAATTTTATAATGCTAAATTGCTTGATTTATGAGCAGTTTTAATTGATAATCAAAACTCATTTGATATCATAAACTGATTTACTACTCAACCATTTTATACAACAAAGAATATCCAGATATTTTTCAAACATTTTCTTATTTAGGATATCAGAGCAAATCAACATGATGAAAAATATTTGAATACCAAAGCAAGGCAGTTTTGATATGTTACACAATTAAAGGAACTGCCAAAAATAAATTTTCAATCCAACAAATTTATCAATGATGAATCAACAGCCATGGCATCAAAATAAATCAAACATCATTATAAACCACATGCCAAAATAGACTAATCATGATAAACAAATATAGTTCAAACAGCAATGATCATATGCAATCAACATGCATACTTTGAACAAGGGTAATCATGAATTTTCAAAAAATGAAAATTTCAACCCCTGTTTTTCCAGCCCCCTGTTTCGTTCCAATTTCAATTTTGGAACCTAAATTTCCTCCCCCTTTTGTCATCAAAGGGGCACCTGCACAAGCTATGATAAACATAACAAAAAGTTCAAGATAAAATAGCAAAAGTATATCACAGTATCGATACAATCAATTTAGAAGTTCAATCATGAACCAAATAACATCAGAATTCACAAAAGACATCAGATAGATAGTACTCTTGATTCAGAATCAGCATTCTTGTTACCATTTCCTTCCCCCTTTATGAATGAAACCTTATTCTCAACATCTTCATTTGTTAGATCAACTCTAAAATATTCAAAGATGCAGGTGAGAAACATCCCATATGGAAGATTAGGCCTTTTTGAACTCTTGACAGATTTCCACATGTGCCTTATCATAAGGTATGCAAATGATATTTGAGATGAAGTAACGAGAGCAAACAGGACAAGAAAGTCAGACACTGTTACCCGATGGCGTGGACCACTTTGTGGTATGAGAACATGAGATATGATCTTATAAAGAAGAATTGTCTTATCTGGACCGAGTTCTCTGAGAGTTGATGCCGTACCATCCATTTTGGAGAGACCTTCGCAGGTGTGATTTAAAGCCATCTGGTAGGTGATTCCAACCTGTAAATCCCATTTCTTAGACATGTATGTTCTTGGTCCTTCTTCTTTGTAACCTAGGGCCATCCCTATGGTTCCAGCATCAAGAGTGATATGACTCTTCTTTATATATGAGTGGATTGTGCCATCAATAAGTCTCATGTTGGCGTAGAACTCACGGACTAAACATGGATAAACTGGCTTCCGGATGTGAAGCAGAGGAGTCCATTGAAGATCATCAAACAGAGAGAAGATATTGATCCCTTTGTTGGAGAGTGAGTCTAGGCTGACTAGATAAGTAGCACAGAGATCGCGTTCTTTCAGAACTTCATTGTGGAATTCATGGGAAGCACATGAGTCGAACCTAGATGGATCATAGTGAGAATGTGGCTTATGAAACCTTTTCTTGAAATCCCATGACTCCAAATTTGCTGGCTCCTTGGTGTCTTTCAAAGCAATGCCTTTAAGCTTCTGAGTGCTCTTTTCGGGTGTGTCCTTTTTGTTCATGATAATGAGATTGAAAGGGTAGAATATGAGAGAATGAATTGAACCGAATTGTGGGAGAGAAGATGGATGGAATAAATGTAGAATGAAAGGAGAATATGAGATAGTTAATGCACAAGGTGGGTAATTAATGACCAGGGTGGTTTCCAAAAGTTTGAAAAGATGGTTTCCTTATATCAAGGGATTAGTTGAAAAAGAGGGATTTGATTTGACTTATGCTTCTTCCAAAAGATATGATAAGACAATCAAGAGATTTTGTGGATATATTTTTCAAACAAAATGGGAAACTATCAAAACTGTTATGGTGGGGTCATGAAATTTTGGTGGGGCCCATAAAATTTTGAATTCTGCGTTGCCTCCCCCTTGACCACAGCTCTTCTATTGTGCTATTTATTTTCATCTCGTCCAAACCTACGATCAAAATAGAACAGAGTCACAACTTCACATATTTTCAATAAAACTCAAATCAAACATTCCCAAACTTTTTCTCAATGTACAGAATCTGTCTTCACAGAGAGGTTTTGTAAAAATATCAGCAATTTGATCTTCAGATTTTACAAATTGAATATCAATAGTACCCTTTTGCACATGTTCCCTAATAAAATGATATTTTATCTCAATGTGCTTAGTTCTTGAGTGCAGAACAGGATTTTTTGAAATGTTTATAGCACTCATATTATCACATAATAAGGGAATACTATTGATTTTTAATTTGTAATCTTCCAATTGTGTTTTTAACTAAATTAATTGTGAACAACAAGCAGATGCGGAAACATATTCGGCTTCGGCAGTGGATAGAGCCACTGTGGCTTGTTTCTTTCTTGACCACATGTTGAGTGAGCTTCCAAGGAAGCAACACATGCCTGAGGTGCAACTCCTATCCACCCGATCTCCCGCATAATCTGCATCACAAAAACCTACTGCACAAAAATCATCAGATTTAGGATACCATAATCCATAATTGCAAGTTCCCTTAATGTATCTAATGATGCGTTTAACAGCCGTAAGGTGGGATTCTTTTGGATGTGATTGAAACCTTGAGCATACACCCACACTTTGGACTATATCCGGTCTAGAGGAGGTAAGGTACATGAGTGAACCTATCATTCCTCTATACCTTGTTTCATCCACATCTTGGCCATCATCATCCTTTTCAAGTTTAGTATTGGGATGCATAGGAGTGCCCATTGATTTGGAATTTTCTAGGCCAAATTTTTTAATAAGTTCTTTTGCATATTTTCCTTGGTGAATAAAAGTACCACTAGGAGTTTGCTTAATTTGGAGGCCAAGAAAGAAAGTAAGCTCTCCCATTAAACTCATCTCAAACTCACTAGTCATGAGTTTTCCAAACTCTTCACACAAGGAGATATTGGCCGAACCAAATACAATGTCATCAACATAAACTTGAACAAGAAGGATATCATCATTAGATGTCTTAATGAATAAGGTAGTGTCGGTGGTTCCCCTTTGAAAATGATTTTCCAACAAAAAGGCACTAAGCCTCTCATACCAAGCTCTTGGAGCTTGTCTAAGACCATAAAGAGCCTTAGTTAATTTAAAAACATGATTTGGAAATTCTTTATGTTCAAAACCGGGGGGTTGAGCCACATACACTTCCCTATCAATAAAACCATTTAGGAAAGCACACTTAACATCCATTTGAAACATTTTGAAACCCTTATGGGCAGCATAGGCAAGAAGCAACCTAATTGCTTCCATTCTAGCCACCGGAGCAAAAGACTCATCAAAATCAATACCCTCTTCTTGATCATAACCTTGGGCCACTAATCTAGCCTTGTTACGAACAACTTGTCCATCCTCACCAAGTTTATTCTTAAAAACCCACTTAGTACCCGTTACCTTCTTACCATCCGGATGAGGTACTAGTGTCCAAACCTTATTCTTGTCAAATTGAGCCAGCTCCTCTTGCATTGCTTTGACCCATGATGGATCCTCAAGAGCTTGTTTGACATTGTTGGGCTCTATTTGTGACAAGAGAGCAAGATTGCTAGGTTCGGTTTGCCTTTTGGTGGATGATCTTGTTGTTACTCCTTGAGAAGGATCACCAATGATGAAATCATGAGGATAACCCCTCATGGACTTCCATTCTCTGGGCTTTCGGACATGTGTAGAGTTTTGATGAACTTCTGATGGTCTCACTGTTTCAGTTTCTCGTCTCTGCTCAGGAGACAAATTGGAACTTTCTCCTTCAATCTGACGAGACAAAATGGGACTGGCAGATTCTTCATTCTGGACAGATTTGGGATTTTCTTTGCTTGTTCCAGCTCCTTCTCCATCTGAATCATTATCTATCACAGTACTGGGAATTAAGTTAGAATCACAAAAAGTAACATGTATGGATTCCTCTATTGTCCTATTTTCTTTGAGATAAACTCTATAAGCCTTGCTTGTGGTGGAATATCCAACAAACATTCCTTCATAGGATTTTGGATCAAACTTTCCAAGATTTTCTTTATTATTAAGCACAAAGCATTTACATCCAAAAACATGAAAATACTTAAGATTTGGTGGGGTTCCTTTCCATAGCTCATAAGGAGTTTTCTTTAACCCTTTTCTAATGATTGTTCTATTCAAAATATAACATGCTGTGTTCACAGCTTCAGCCCACAAAAATTTAGGAATTTCATTCTCACATAGCATGGCCCTAGTCATTTCTTGAAGGCTTCGATTCCTTCTTTCAACCACCCCATTTTGTTGGGGTGTTCTAGGGCATGAGAAATTATGAGAAATCCCTAAGTCATCACAGAATTTTTCAAAATCTTGATTTTCAAATTCTCTTCCATGATCACTTCTCAAATGGGCAATTTTCAAATCCTTTTCATTTTGAATTTTCTTACAAAGGGTGGAAAAAGCATAAAACGCATCATTCTTATGAGCAAGGAAAAGTACCCAACCGAATCTAGAGTAATCATCAACCACAACAAGACCATAATGTTTACCTCCCAAACTTTGAGTTCTAGTAGGACCAAAAGGATCAATATGTAACATTTCCAATGGCCTTTTGGTTGAGATTCCATCTTTTAATTTAAAAGAGGATTTTACTTGTTTGCCCAATTGGCAAGCATCACAATTAAGGTCCTTATCAAACTTGATGTTTGGAATTCCTCTAATCAAATTCTTTTTGACTAGCTTAGAAATTTGGTACATGCTAGCATGTCCCAACTTTCTATGCCAAAGCCATTTTTCAGATTCAAGAGAGGTGAAGCATGTTACATTTTGTTCCTTTAAATCCTCAAGAGTTAATCCATACACATTATTGCATCTTTTAGCTTCAAATAAAACATCCCCAGTTTTCTCACAAACAACCAAGCAAACACACTTCTTAAAGATAACATCAAAACCTAAATCACACAATTGACTAACACTAAGTAAGTTATGTTTCAAACCATTTACAAGAAGCACATCATTTATACAAGAAGAAAAGTTTTTACCAACTTTCCCAACAGCCACTATTTTTCCTTTTGCATCATCACCAAAGGTAACAAGTCCTCCATCATATTCGTCAAGCTTTATGAAGAAGGTTGTCTTCCCGGTCATATGCCTAGAGCATCCGCTATCCATGTACCACATATTTTCCTTTTTCTTGGATGCTAGGCAAACCTACAAAATAAACTCAAGTGACCTTAGGTATCCAAATTTTCTTGGATCCTTTCACGTTAAACCATCTCCTATGACCCAAATCATTGTAATAAAAAACAACTTTGTAAACTTTGTCACCAATCATTCTTTCACCAAAGAAGCATTGAACTGGAAAATGACCACTTCGGTTGCACATTCTACAAAATCTTGGAGTTGTAGTTTTGTTAAAGTGAGTTGGGTTTTGATATTTTACATCGTTTGAAGATGAGGCAATATTTTCAAGATGTGATTTTTCAGATTTATAAAATCCCAACCCAGCTTTATCATAAAGAGGTTTTTGACTAGCCAAGATTTGGTTCAAATTTTCAGAACTTTGGGTGAACTTGGCTAAGTCATCTTTAAGTCTCTTAACCTCTTTGAGCAACTCTTCATTTTGCTTAAAACAGTTTACATATGCAAGAACAGAATGATCACTTTCACAACTTCTAACTTGGGCTTTTAACTGCTTGTTTTCTTCCACAAGATCACAAGCGGTTTCGGCCTCTCTTAGTCTTTCTTTGAGAAAATCATTTTCAGCTTTAAGAATGAAATTATGCTGTTCAAGATCTTGATTCTCAGCTAGAAAACATCTAATTTTTTCAGAAAGGTGATCTATCATGAGATGGAGGTCTTCAGTGTTAGAGTTTTGAAATGATACCTGATCTATCTCATTTGCCATAAGACAGTGCTGTGATTTGGTCTCAGACTCTTCATCATCATCATTTGAGTCATTTTCCAAATCTTCCCATGTGGCCATCAGTCCCTTCTTCTTTACCTTTTTCGGCTTCTCTTCCTTTTTCAACTTGGGACAATCAGATTTGAAATGACCCATTTCCTTGCAATTGAAACAGGTTACCTTGCTGAGATCTTTCTTTGTCCTCCTGGAGCTGCTGCCTTTGCTTTTGAGCTTTGCCATTTTCCTGAATTTTTTTGCAAATAACACAAACTCATTTTCAGAAGAGTTATCACTGGATTCATCATCCAGAGGGTTAGTCACAGAAGAAAATGCAATTCCTTTCTTTTTTGAATCTTTTTTCAAATAGGAGTTTTCAAAAGCTAGCAAGTTTCCTCTCAAATCATCAAGTGTCATAGAATCTAAGTTACTACTCTCAGAAATAATTAATGCTTTTGTTTCCCACTCTTTTGTGAGACATCTCAACACTCTTCTCACTAGCACAGATTCTGAATGTGTGATTCCAAGAGCATCTAAGCCAACAGTGATGATATTGAACCGTTCGAACAGTTCATCAATGGACTCTCCTTCCTTCATTGCAAACATTTCATATTCCCTGTTTAACATGTCTGTCCGAGTCTTCTTTACAATGGTAGTTCCTTCATGAGTGATTTGCAACTTGTCCCAGATTTCCTTTGCCGTTGTGCATCGTGATACTCGTCGGTATTCCTCAAAGCTGATAGCACAGTTGAGCAGATTGGTTGCCTTGGCATTTAACTCCACCGTCTTCCTATCTTCCTCGGTCCAGCTTGCTTCTGGTTTAAGAGAAACCACTCCTTGAGCATTTGTGGTAGTTGGAAATTTAGGACCCTCCAAGATGATCTTCCAAAGTCTATAATCCACGGCTTGTACAAATATCTTCATCCTCTCCTTCCAATAGGTATAATTTTTCCCATTGAAGAGGGGAGGTCTGTTGCTTGATTGACCTTCAGCCAGATTGTATGATAACACATTTGTGCCACTGTTTTCTGCCATGAGGATCTTTACTCCAAGCTGCAAAGCTTGATCTCTTTGAGACCAAGCTCTGATACCAATTGATGGTTTCAGTGGCTAAGAGAAGGGGGGTTGAATCTTAGCCCCCTTTTTCAATGCTAACACTTGCTGAACTTCAGAAGAGATTTTTCTGTTTTTGCTCGTCACTAGATACGAGCAACTCAGTTTTGTCTCGTCCCTTGCCACGAGACTTTTTGTTTTGTCTCGTCACTTGGCACGAGATAATTCTGGCTTTTGCTCCTGTGTTGTTGAAAACAGAAATGGAGTAGAAAGAGAAGAAGATTGCACCCAGATATATCCTGGTTCGGCTGCTAAGTGCAGTGCAGCCTACATCCAGTCTCCATCACAAACATGATGGAATTTCACTATAATCAATCAGATTACAACTTGTAAAGTGCTAACCCAACTTACAAGGGGATTCCCACAGAATCATGATACACAACATAGATGAACAAAGGAACTCTAAGACATCTATGGCTTTTTCTTTCAATTTTGCACTCTCTGCCTTTTTCCGCTCTATGGCTTTTTCATTACAAACCTCACTGTTTGCCTTTTACCATGAGACTCAAGACATGACAAAATTAAACAGAAAATTACAAAACAGAATACATTGAAGGAGAAGAGAAATCTGTTAGCTCAGGTAGCTCTAAGAACTCTGTGCCTTGCACTCTCAAATTTTCTCCTTGCTTCAAACAGTGGGTGTTCCCCCTTTTTAAAGACAGAGGAAAGCCTCCACACTTGAAGCCAAAACCGAACCAACTTTCTTCCTCCTTCAACAAACACAGAACCGGTTCGGCCACTCAGAGAGAGAAGAGATAACCATGCATTAACCTACATGCAATTACCTCTAGTCCTTTCTTGATCATCAACCTTCATCAATCCGGGCTCTCCATACTTGGCTTCCTCTCCAAGATGGATTTCTGGCCCTTGATGCCTCATGATGATGATGACTTCATCTGCTTCAAACTCTGCCTCCAACCATCACTTCGCCACTCTAGTTACTCCCTGTGGTGGTTGGTCAGATTCGAAGACAAGCCATGCTTCAAGAATCTCCCTCTTGGCCGAATCTTCTTCTTCCATTTTGAGCATGAAAGGCTCAAGATAGCTTCACCAAATCTAACCACATTTGGTAAGCATCTTAGCCACAGCTCATCTTTCTTTTGGTATGTTTTCTTGCCATCATTAGCTTGATGGTCTTGATGCATGCAACTCTTTCCTTTTCTTCGTTGAAGAACACGGCATCCATTGTTTCCTGGACAAGGACCGAATAGAGAAGAAGAAAGAGATGAGAGAGAGTGAAAAGAATCTGAATAAAAGCAAAGAAAAATGGTTAAGCAAATTAATTTGAATAGCTTGCTTTTACTCCCCTATAGAGTGGCGTGTTTGACATAACACCCATCAATCAATTCAGCTGTATTTTCTCTCTCATGTTCCCCATGCATTAAATAACAATGTAATAGATTTTGAAATCCATCACTTTGTTAGAGCTTGGTTCCGTTGGAAGCACTATGCTTTCATTTTTCTTTTATTTCGGACCAAGCATGGAACCTATTCTCTCTAGAATAATTTGGGCTTGTGTCAATGTGATCAAAGCTGGCCCATTTGGTAAGCATTTGCTTTCCTGATAAAATTGTGTAACGGATCAAGCATGGAAAGCACATAAGAAAGCATTTGTTTTGGGCTTGCAACATTAATATTTATTCTGGCCCATTAATATAAAATTTCAGCCTCATGCAACAAGGCTAATTGTTGGGCTTAAATCAGAAACTTATTCCTCGGCCCATCATGAAACCTGCAACAAAATTATTAATCAAAATATGTTAAATGAAAATCAGATTAATAATTTTGTAATTATTTATTTTAATAATGTTTAGTCATCACAAGTATTATTTTAGAGTTTTCCAAACTCATCAACCCTACTTACGCCACTATAGCACTGTTAGGCAAACTTGTCTGGCAGTTTTTTCAGTGTCCAAAGAAACTTTGGATTCAAATGCTTGCTATGAAATATAAGAGCAGAGGCTTGTCCTCCTATAAGAATGCTTCCTATGTTTGGACAAGTATGGTAAAGGCTTATCAAGTTCTGAAAGAGGGTTTTTCTTAGTGTATTGGTTCTCTAAATGGTTCATTTTGGTTTGATTCTTGAAGAAGAGAAGGTGTCGTTGCAAATGAGTTGCCATATGTCCACATCGCAGACACTGACCTTGCTATTGGTGATCTTTGGAGAGATGATTGTTGGGATTTCAATGGAATTTACACTACTATACCTGATGTTTTGTCTCTAAATATAAATTCTTATAATCTTGATGTGAAATCTGGGGATATAACAGGTTAGAGATGGGTTGCATCAAATTCAAAAATTTACTCTTCTAGTAGTGGTTACTTATGCCTTTGCAAGCACAAATATGGATGGGAAGAGAGTGGAGTGGCTCTGGCTTTGGAGAACCCAGATACCTGAGAAATTTAAATTTTTTGTTGGCTTTGCCTCCATAATGCTCCTCCAACTGTTGTTTTTAGACATCATCGTGGGCCTTCTTCTTCTGATTTATGCCCACGTTGCTCTCTAGCTCCAGAAACTGTCCTTCATTGTTTGTGTGATTGTCCAAAAGTTAGTGCAATTTGGCAAACTTTACAGCTTAACGATGTTCACTGTTCATCCTTTAAACAATGGATATCTGAATGGAAAAATGTCAATACTACTCTTTTTTTTCTCTGGTCTTTGGTGGATTTGGAGAGACAGGAATCATGATGTTTTCAATCCTATGAATTCTTGGCCTTTCAATAAAGTGCTATCATTAATCTCAGCATCTGATCAGAAATTAAAGTCTTTGTTCACTAAACTTAACGGTGTTTATCTTGCCCGAGCTCATCTTGGTCTCCTCCTCCTGGGGGATGTTTAAGATTAACAGTGATGCTAGTATCTATGGCGATTGTGTTGGCTTTGACTGTATTATCAGAAACTCGGATGGTGTCTGGCAAGGTGGTTGTATTGGGGTTCTGCCGCTTGGAATGGTTCTTCGTTGTGAGCTTTTTGCTATTTGGAGGGGATTACTTTTGGCTTGGGAGGCAGGGTACAAGCAGGTTTCTTGTGAGACAGACTGTTTGAAAGCTTTTCTCCTAATCCAAGACCGTTTTACTAACATTCAAAGTGCTGATCATGATTTGGTTTCTAAAATTCATGATTTTTTGACTTGGAATTGGAGAGCTGATGTCAAGGTAATTCAGAGATTAGCCAACCATGTTGCGGATGCTATGGCAAAATTTGCAACAGTGAATAATATCTCCCAAACTGGGTTGTTAGAGTCTTGGGATGAGCTTCGCATCTTACTTACAAGGGACTTAGCTGCTGGTTTTTAGGGGGCCTTCCTCTCCTTTTTGTTCCTTTGTTTTCTTTGTTTTCTTTTCTTTCTTGTCTAGTCACAAAAAAAAATATATCCATAAAAATATTTTTACTATTTCTAAAACTTGAACACAAAACCTCTTAGCGCCTGTTAGAGGTGTTTATGAACTGAGTCGGGTCAGATTTAAGTAGACCCGGACTCTATCCTAAAAGGCCACCAGGTCTATTTTGATCCAACTCAAAAAATGACCCAAAATAAATTAGGTTAAATCGAATTGATTTGATGTAAAATTAATATATACAAATTTGTAAATTTTATATATTAAAGTAATAAAATTTTATTTTTAAAAATTAAATTTAACAAATATTATATCATATTTATTTTAGAATAAGTTATTTTAAACCAAAAATAATACCACATAATATAAAAATATTAATTAAAATATAAAAGTATAATATGATATTATTAATTTCATTCTAAAAAATATATTTTTATTGTAAAAAACTTCGGACCGGATCAGGTGACCTAAAGTATAATTCGAACCTGACTCGAAAATAACAATGGATAGAAATGGCAAATCTAAACTTGGCAAAATATACCGTGGGTCTGAGTCGGATAGTTTCTCCAGGTACATGTAGTTCAACTATGATTTGTTTGGTTAATAATATAGTTCAATTGCCACCATTAATCAAGATGATAAAGTGAGGAGAAAGGAAGGATATGAGAAAGAAGAAAATTTATTGAGATTAATGTTTAATGACCAACATTATACATGACTGCAACCTATTTGTAATTTGGCAAAGTATGGAGTGAGGGCATCTAAGCAATATAATATCTCAATGTCATCAATGAGATTCTCTTTGGGAACCTCATCAAATACTTTGCCTACAAACATAGCCATGCATGCATTGTAGACAACCCCACATGAAGGTTAAACTACTTGAGACTTCCACTTACAATCTCTTAACAAAATATTATACAGTATTATATCTCACACATGGATTAAATACAATAAAGTAACACATTACAAGTGACATTTCTATCTCAACAATGTAGAAATGCCTAATTATTATCAACGAGGGTAGATATAGCCACAACTGAAATTCAAGCACAGCTAGCACATTGTGATACCTCCCAATAACTGCTACAGGATGATGATCTGCCTGAAAACAAAGACAAGGTCAAGAATGGTATTTCTCATGCCATGGAAAACTCTACAATTAGTTAATTTCTTGTATACTTCAATCTCAGCTAAAAGTGAAAATATAAAATAAGATTTTATTGTTTTTACTCTTTTTTTTTTTCATGAAAATCCTGAAAACAGAAAATACTAAAGATAAAAATACAAACCAAACTGGCTTTTATTATTTAACTTCTTGTAGGGTTTACATAATTTTTCTTTTTCTTTTTGTTTTATTTATTTTAATCTACAACACTTGGCTTGAATTTGAGATCTTGCTTATAAGGAAAACAAGTATCTATTCACTCAAACCAATCAAGCACCGATAGGAAAGTCAATATGTTACAGCAACATATAATTCATGAAGGATGCAAAGCCAATCACAGAAGATCTTACCCTTATACTAATCTTCACAATTGCAAAACCAGCATTGGAGAAGTCCCTTAAAATCATGCAGTTAAAGTAACAAACAGAGAATTGAGTAGAGACCTAGATATTACTATAGCTTATTTTTTGTTCATTACACTTACTAGGTTATACATACAAGAAGGATGGGTTTAGAATTAATTACAGCATAACCGCTTACATTTAATGAACTACAACTACCAATACTTCCTACAGAACAATAATATCCACTATTTCTAACACGCAATAAACCTAAAATCTATAGAAAACAAAATGGCTAAATAGATTCACACCAAGTTCAAAATTTGAGTTGAAACAAATGATTACTGATGATATATTATTATACATGATCTTGGATAAACGGCTAGACATGGCCTTGGCTGAATCACAAGTCCCAGTATTTTATGCATGAGTAGCCATTTACAGATATATAATTAAGCACTTGTGTTATTGCTGCAAATGTTATCAATTTTTGATGTACAAATAATGTGATTGGTTTAAATTTCATATGCTCAACAAACCAAAAATATATTAGCTTGTTACTATTTTGCCAACAATTTATTGCATCTTGTATATTTGAATTTATGGTTTGAATATAAATATGGTTTATGTTAAGATACTGTAAAGTTATCTGATCCTAGTGAAACAATACTTACAGATTGCAACCCATATGGAGAAATATTTAACACTAAACAGAAAAAGGACAAACACACGCAAAAGGAGTCGGAGACTAGTGCGATATGCTCACCTGAAATTCTCTACATCTGATGATTATGTGTCTAACAACTCATTTAACCCAGGCTATTAACCTAATATGCAAAACAAAGACAAAAGAAAAGAAGGGCAATCAGATATAAGTCACATGAGTAACTTCTCACAAAATAAGGACATGAATTTTTTAACGTCTTTTCATTTTTATATGTCTAGTGATCCAAATAACGAGAAACTATATGAAGCTTTTGAATCATACATACCTTTTGGCCCAAGAAAAGAGCTGATAGTTCTCACCGAAGTCTTGAGCTGTGGAAAAGATCTTCGGATTACGACAACAAGACACATCTAATTCTTTAAGCTTAGGGCATTCTTTATTGTGTGGCCCAGGGTAAAAGTGCCTGAGCTCAGGTAGTTCCAATAATATGACCCATTTCAAATTGGGAAATTCAAACAACTCATTTTTCGCTTCTGTGGCTGCCTCATCCTTGGCAGCAATTTCTACTAGCCCTGCACAGTGTATTACATGAAGCATTTCAAGTTTCACAAGACCTTTGGCTATTTTTGCTGGAAACAAACTGATAAGGCTTTTACATTCCCTAACTTCCACTTTCTCCAAATCAGGAAATGTGAAAATTCCTTGATGATCTGTGATTCTCAAAATATGCTGCAGATCTGGTAGATTTTCTAAAGTCAATTTCTTGATCCGTGGAAAGCTTTGGGATGCAGATGGTACCACATTATTCATTAAACCTTCCACATCGAAAATTTCCTTGACAGAATCACAGTGTCGTACTTGTAACTCTTCCAAGTTATTTAGGAAAGGAAATAACTTAAAGTGTATCACACTTGATAAAAATTCACACCCCTCCACCACCAAAATTTTCAAATTGCTGAAGTATGACTCGAATGGCGCTAGAGCTACCCCACAAAATATATCTTCAAGTTCAGGGTGATCAATGAGTTTCAAAAACTGTACTTCACATGCAAACTTCGTAACCTAGATGCAAACAAGAGTAAATATGAGTATTGACCTTAGTATGATAGAGACTATCATTCAAGTCCCTAACAATTAAAAGTGTGGTTTTGTGTGAATGCTTGAGGAAAATCTCCTCAGCCTATGGTCTTTAGATATATATACGAAATAGCAAATACTCTGCATAATTCACTCTCTAATAAAAGGAAAGAATCTTCCTAATTGATATCTCCATATCTATAACAAATGTATGAGGGAATCTCATCAAATCTCACAATAATCTCAACACACAAAACACACTGTTTCTTAAAATGAAAAGTTAAATTTAACACCAGTTTGTTCTGTATGTTAGCTCCTATTCTAATTGCATTTGATCTCCTTACCACCTTGAATTGCAGTTCACATTGATTCCCCTTAGTTGATTGTTTCATGATCTTGGGAATACAAATGCGATTAGTGGGGTCAAGAATCTAATGGACTATGTATCCTAGAGTTAACAGGTTAAGAGTCAGAATAGATTGCTTGTTCTACTTCTATCATTCTGGTTTAACATTATTGACAGCATGGATATCCTCAAGGGTTTTTGAAATTGTATCCAAATTTAGGGTTCTCTTTTTGTTTTCGGTTGTGAGTTTTCTTAGCCTACTAAACATTTTAGAGAAAACTGTCATATAGAGTCAATAACTGAATTGGATCCCCTTTCCCTCTTGTTCACTCAGTTATTTAGGGCCTTGTGCTATTGAGCCTAATTTGGTTTTCATTATTTTGTTTCTTTGTTGATGATAGTGTTTCACTCCTTTCCAAACATCTATGTGTCAGAATTCGAATCCCAAAGACAATGTTTATAAACTAATCAGTGAATTACAAACTAATCTCCTAGCTGCTTAATCATGCGTCTTCTTCACTTCGTTTCAGATGGCTGGGATTCATATTCAATTATCTATCTCAATGAAGGTATCCGGGGCAGCATGACAGATCTTGAAATCAAATAATTTCACACGTCCAGCACTAAAATATCTATGAAAGAAGAGTGATGGTACCTTCCATGCAATGAACGCCTTTATTGTATGGTTAAGATCATGCTCCCACCTCTTGTCTGATGCCTGTGGAGAAATTTGGATGGCCTCCAACTTTGGTGTCTCTAACCCTGGAGAGAAAATCTTCATTTTGGGGCATTCGTAAATGATTGCCTCAACTAGTTCAGGGAATTTCAATGTGGAATTCCCTTCATAAAAGCTTGCTAGGCTTGGCAAAGAATTTAGAGATAACACTTTGAGCTGCCCAAAGATTATCTGACGTTGAATTGCATCATTTACTTCCTTGGCCACAATTTCTTTTATTGATTTACACTTGTTTATATGCATCTTCTCAAGTTGCACCAAACTTTTAGCTGTTGAGGATGAGAATACATATATCAGTCTAGGACAATCAGATAAGCACAGTTCTTTTAGACTTGAGAAAGATACTGCCGGTAATATACACTCCATTATTGCTCCTGTGCATACTTTGTCTCTCCCAACAATTTCCTCTAACCTCAGACAGCGTTTCACATCAAGTTTTTCAAGCTTCATTAGATATTTTTCAATTGATGCTGGAAACAGACTTCTAAGCTTGTCACATCCATCTATATATACTTCTTCAGATTGTTGTTGTCCAGCAACTCCTTGAAGCCCTGTATTCCAGATATGCTCCAGGTTTGGTAGCTGATTCAATATCATTCTTGACAGGAACAAGGCTGGTTCCAAATCTTTCATCCTTCTGTCACCCCTTATATCTCTTCCATCAAATATTGCATTCACACAATTACAGTTTCCCACTTGTAATTCTTTCAAGCTGCTCAGCAAAGAATGTATATTAGAAGGTATTGCAGTTGAAGACCATTCACAGCTCTCCACAACCAATGATTCCAAATTTTCAAAGCATGTGTCCGGAACAGAAACTACATTGTTCCAAAACATTTGTAGTTCAGGGTGTTCACTAAGCTCCAAATGTTGTACTTCACATGCAAACTTTGTAATCTGTATAAGGAAGACAATAAAACATATCAAGAGGTTAAGTTTGATAAGTAATCGATGTAAAATAGTTTTCCACCGTCATCCAGTTACATGCTTCTATCTGTACGATTTTTGAAGTAATATACAATATAATTAAGCCAAACATTTTGATTGATGTCAAAATATATAATAAGGCCTCTGCGTTTCACTAACAATGCATGATGAAAATTAAATTCATATATCAAATTGAATAAGTGTACACATTGCATTACTTATCAAATATTCTTGTCTTTCCTTGCTTCAACAAGGCTAGTGTTTGGTTCATAAAATTCCAATTGTGAGATTGCAAGAATGTAACTACATGGTGTATGAAAATTGAGACAATGAAACACTCCAATTTATTCTTAATGCAACAATATCTTAAACCACATAAGTTTTTGTCATAGATATAGGTAAAATTAGATGGATTTAAGTTCAAAGAATATAAATTAACTATTTTTGTCCTTCAGTTACTCATTTATAGTTTTCATCAATCGTTGATGATACGTGACATTGACTCACATCATACATGACACCTAACATATCCAATTAGATGCTGAACAAATATATTAATGAGAATCTATCAATTTATTGTCATTAGGTTATATTATGATTGGGGTTTATATTATTGGAAAAATGGACTGAATTGATAGATTTTCATAAAATATTTGTTCAGTGTCCAATTGGACATGCTAAGTATTATGTAAGTTGTCAATTAATGTTCAATATCATCAATTGTTGACGAAAACTATTAATTGAGCGGTAGAAGGACAAAAATGATTAATTTGTAATATTTGAAGAACTAATTTGATTGATAAAATTTTTCAAAGGCGAATTTGGAAAATGACCCATCTTTCAGGGACTAATTTGACCGTTAACCTTAAAGAATACAAGCAAAATTTCTCTTGTAAACAATATGATCTTCTTAACAAAGCCTTTTCCAGCTAGGCGGAGTCGGCTACATGGATCAAGACATCATTACATTGTGTCCATGCATCGAGATGCGACAAAGTTTTACGTTAGCCGTTGCAAACCTAACGCAGCCCTACATGGATCCAAAGACATCATTGTGTCATGGCCACGTATTAGGATGCAACAAAGTTTTATATAGGTTGTCGCAGGCCTAACATAACTCAACATGGATCCAGCTTGTGTCATGAGGCGTACATAAGAAATATTCACTTAGAAATGTGTATATATAGCTAGAAAGAGTATGAAAAATTCAATCATAATTGAAAAGTGGTAATTAGATAAGGAAAACTATTCACTTTAGGAAAATGAATAATATATAATAAGTATGCGGTGTATATAGCTGTGATTTTGGTTTCTTTGAAAAATATTTAAATTTAAAATCAAAATATTTTCATGTAGTAAAAATTAATGCTGGATTAGTATGAAAATTTTTTGTTATATGTACTATATCTACATCAATGCAACTTACAATTTTTCCTAGCCTTCACAATAGACTTTTCCATGTTATTCAAGTGCCACAAATTCAATTGGCACATGCCTATTTTCAATAGAAAAAATTCCTTTATAATTTTTCCCCCTTCATGCACTTATAGCTATCTTTAACAATGTACTTGCATACAAAATGTATTCAAATACATTCTCAACCTAACAATTTGAAGCAGATGGAGGGATTTATGTCTAACTTATAAAATGGAAGGAGAAAAATGAATAGAGAAAACCCACCATTTGTTCAGATTGCTTCCATGTCGTGATGTTAAGATCACCAAACCAACATGGTTCATCCATGTGGTTGCTAAATTCAACTCCCATCAACTTTGGAGTATCCACGCCACTTTGGCAGAACACTTTCATTTTGGGACATTCGAACACAGAAACTTGTTCCAAGGATGGGAATTTCAAAATAGAATTGCCTGCATAAAAGCTTACAAGGTTTTCCAACGAGTCAAGGTACAACGTGTTGAGCCGCCCGAGAGTTATGTCAACTTGAAGATCTGATTCATCCTCCTCTTTGTCCACTATCTCTGTCATTGACTCACATTGGCATATGCACATATTCTCAAGTAGATGCATGCTTTTTGCTGTTGACAATGTGAATAAATATTGCAATCCACCACATTCTTTTACAGTCAAATTTGTCAGGCTGGAGAAAAGCACAGTGGATGGAGCCAAGTTTACTAAAGACGGACATCTGCATATTTCCAAGGTCTTAAGGCCTCTAGAAAGGACGTCCACCCAGGTGTTCTCCAATCCTATCGCTCTGAGCTCAGGCAAAGCATTCAGATATAACTCTTTCAGCTTTGGAACTAATGCTTTTGCATCATGCTCATTATCAATAGGACGGATCCCGGCGTGTTGTAGAGCCGCTAACACATAACGTATTTGATCAGTGAATGAGAGGAAGTTAGAGTGATCCTCATGGTTATAGGATGTATCATCAATACAAGAAGACAGCCAAGGACCTGCTTCAGGGGGGAATATCATCTTGAAGGAACTATGACTCACTTGTAGCTTTTCAGTGTTGGGTAACTTTTGAAGCAACCCAAATGGAAAAGTAGATTCATATTCAAAGCATTGCAGTTCCAGAGCTTTCAATTTATTAAGGAGGTCAAACTGAGATATACTCTGGTCAATCATCACAATATCTTCTGTATTGAGCGACAGTTGCTCCAAGCTGGCAGCAACCTAATATGCAAAAGAAAAAGTGAGATATCTCACACAGATATCCTGAGCCCATTTCCACAATATAAAAATAGAGCAAAAGTGTATGCAATAATGGCAATGGCAACATAGATTGACAGGGATCAAGAACACTTGTAAATACAGTTGTAGCTAACTTAAAAAGAACTGCAATAATTTATCTAATAATTTACTAAGTTCTGTATGCAGGATCCTCCCCCCTAACTCTGCAACTCTGCAAAATCTACTAAATGTACCCACAATCTCTAAGACTCTAGTAAGTGTAGCCAAATTGGCATTAGATAATTTCTTTGAATTCTGGCCTTATATTTGAAATGTGAAATGTCAGGTGTCAAGAAGACACTGCTTCAAGGCACTCTTAGAGAAAGACTATACAGATTTGATGGAATTCAAGTGCCATCAAGGTTCTTGACCCCATAAAATTGCCAACGTCCACGGTGGATTTACTTTACTGACACTGACCCAACAACAGCCACTTCGCTATCGGTTATCAAAATTTGGTATTCACCTTAATTCAGCCTATAGGTAGCCCTTTCCATGGCGACAGCCATCAAGGCTCTGATATCATTGTTAAGTACCTAAGAAAAGTGGGAACCGCACCTTAAAGCTAGCTGTTTTTTTTTTGGGGGGGGGGGGGGTAACCTCTCTCCTTGAATACATCATGAAATATCCCATACTATCCAATGTGGGACTTTGGATACCCCATAATACCATAGTCCCTAATAACAATATTTTAAAATTCTGCAATAATAACAATAGGAATGTATCATATGCTCTCTGCTGTCATTATGCTCATTTCTTCTATTTCTACATCTACAAAATGCATAATGTTGCAGAGGAAAAAAAAAGTATATAAAATAGAAAAGAGATGAACAATAGTTGCGACCTAGAAATAAATAAAATACAAATATTGGGGCAACCTGAAAACACGCAAGAGATGTTAGAGAATGAACTCAGAGAGTGAATGATTGAAAGCAAGCTTGGATGGTAATGTGAACAGAAGATTGACACGTATACAACAATGCTGATATAGCAAAACTATAAGATTGCAAAATGTCAACTACTCATTGTGTGACAGCATTGGTGTAAGCTTTTACATCATAGAAATGGATGGATAGAAGCAGCATAAAAGCAACGTTCTATTAAAACTGCATTGATGTTCAGAGATAATCGAAATCACTGCTTGATGACTAAATGTCCATGAATCATCCAAAATTTAGAGGATTAAAATTTGATCTAAAACATGTTAAAGATAGTACTATGCCAAGCTAAGTTGTCTAAAAGGATTGTCTTACTGGCATCTACAATATTGAAGCATGCCAATTATTTCTATTACCCACATAGCATTCCTAAAAGGACCAGTAACATAGTATGAAGTCATAGAAAAACATAGTACCTGTTCAATCGAGAGAAGGGCTTGTTGATTATCTTGAAATTCTTGAAATTCACCATCTGGATGATTTTGATGGTGTTCATAATCCGGATGCTTCTGATGGTCAATTCGAAATATAGGAGTGAACTTTTTACAAAGGTAAACTTTTAAACTTTTCAGCATGTGAAATTCCACCTCATATTTTCCTGGGTAGATGTACTTGAAATTTTGCAAGTTACCTAGTATCAGTACGGTCAGACATGGGAAGAGAAACTTTATAGTTATGCCTTCTTCAGCTCCTATATCTGGTTGAAAAAGTTCCTCTAGGGACCCGCAGTAGCTTACTTCAATAATTTCAAGATTCAATAGATCTTGAGCAACTGATACTGGAAACAAACTTTTAATGCTACTACATCCATTGACATGCATTACTTGTAGTGCAGGAAGCCTGAAAAGCCCATGAGGATCTTTACTCCATACATGCATCAGATTTGGTAAATTTTCTAATTTCAATTTCTTTAGGGCTAGTTGGAGGGGAGCAGCTTGACCAATATTCATATTACTTTTATCTCCTGTAATATCTTTCACATCAAATATTACATTCACCAATTCGCAATTTCTTACTTCCAGCTCCTCCAAGGAGCTTAGAAAAGACAGTAAATTGGAAGGTATTACATTTGATATAAAGCGACAATTTTCCAAAATCAAAGACTTCAAATTGTTGAAGCATGTATCCGGGACTTGAACTACACCAAACCATATATCTTTTAGTTTTAGCTCAGAATGATCTCCCAGTTTCAAATGGTTTACATGAGATAGAAACTCTGCAGCCTGTACTTGCAAAATAAGATACACATCAAATTGAAGGACATGATTTCTAGGCATGCCTAGCATTAATATCTTTTATTAACATATTTTACGATTGTTCTGTTTATATATTTCTCTGATAGGTAACACTTACTATAACCCAAAAGGGGAGTGAGGAGAGCAAAAAACAGAGAACCAGAAAACAACACAAAGAAATAAAATAGCAGCCCGGTGCACAAGCATCCACCGTGAACACAGGGTCCGGGGAAGGACCACACCCGAAGGGTGTTGTAATGTACGCAGCCTAACCAGATAATTACATCAGTGGTTTTTTACCTGTGACCTTAAGGTCACATAAGGTCACATGGAGACAACTCAACCGTTGCTCCAAGGCTCCCCTTCAACACAATAAGATGGTAAAGAAGCAAAGTAATATAAAAAAAAAAAATCTTCCGAATCAAAATCAATACCGTCACAACTATTGGTCGGTTTATTTACATCCATTTCACATTTATCACAATTTTACATATTTTACAGAACATTTCAGATAAATATTACTTTTTTAATTTATTACATAATATAATTAATTTGAGTCAAAGAAGAAGCTTTATTGCATATAATTGGCTTAAGCGAAGAACTTTAACAATTAGAGCTGTTTTAAAAATCATCGGTACAACGACAAAATATATGCTATCAAGTTATTGAGATAGCTGAAATATCTTGATATATATTGTTATTAGATAGTGTTCAATAGTTTAGGTGGTGCATTTATGAAGAATAATTGAGAAGGTGCTCTTTTTTTTTAACCAAAGGTAGGAAAATTCGAACTCGTAACCTCTTAGGTGAGTATGGGGAGACTATGCCATTTGAACTATAACTCATTGGCAACTATATTACCTTTCTCTCTTCTGTCTAGTTAGTTACTTTATTATTTCCATTGAGTAACCATAAAGCTTAACAAGGAGATAAATTGGAAACAGTGAATACTTTACCCTAACGCATTTTACACTAACATTTTATGTCACCTTTTTTTGAAGGTAATTATTAGGGTGCAGTATGATAAAGTTGTATACCAACTATTATATTAAGTCCACATGCTATAATAAAGTTTTATACACCGCCCCTGGTTTCACTATATAAACACTAACCTAACGGTAGCCACTTTGGCTATCAGTATACACTATACACCTTAATCCAAGCTATAGATAATTAGGTAGGCCTTCCAAGGCGCTGACAACCAAACTTTGATACCATTGTTAAGTACTTAAGGAAAGTAGGAACTACACCTTAAAAGTTAGCTATTAAGGGAAAAGAACTACTCTCCTTAAATACAATGTAATGTTACCTAATGTAGGACTTTGGACACCCCATAATACACAAGTCCTAACAGAATCCTACTTTCCAATCATCCCGAATATAGAATTGTAAGATAAAAAATGCTATGGCCACTTCCTTATTCCCAAGGCAACAAAAAATAATAAAATACATACCGTTTCCTTAAATGCCTCTGAAATAATAGTTTTGAGATCAGTTCCCCAGTGGCTATCTGCATGGTCCTCATATTCAACTCCAAACAACTTAAGCTTACTCATATGCCCATGAAATTTGACACCTGACAAGTTTGGTGATACTGCATTACCTTGACAGAAACTTTCCATCATAGGGCATTCAAATACAGACACTTGTTCCAACAATGGGAAGTTCAAAGAGGAAATGCCATCATAGAAACATGCAAGGTTTGTCAATGAGTCAAGGTACAATGCTTTGAGCTTCTCAAAAATTATCTCATGATGCTCATTCTCATCTAATTCATCAATCTCTCTAGCTACAACCACTTTTAGGGACTGACAATGGCTTATAGAAATCTTCTCAAGCATATGCATACTTTTGGCTGTAGAATATGTCAATAAGTAGTCCAGTTCATGACATTGAGAGACAGTCAATTCTGCCAGTTTGGAGAAAAACACAGTGGATGGAGTCAAGTTTACTAAACGAGGACAACCAGATACTTCCAATTTCTCAAGATTTTTGAGAATTGAGTCTGCCAAAGAGTGTTCGAACCCAATGGAATTGAGCTCGGGCATAGTGTTCAGCTTTAACTGCTTCAGCTTTGAGGGAACTCCTCCGTAATTCATGTCTGGTCTATCCATGGAGAATATCTTCTTGAAGTAACAACAACGCACTTCAACTTCTTCTATGTGGGGAAATTTTTGAAGGAATCCATAAGGAAACATGCTACACCGACTATGAAAACACTGCAAAATAAGGCATTTCAATTTCTGTAGGAGGTTCACCTCAAGCTGTCGTCCATGGCAGATCATCATGGTTTCCTCTTTATTGAGTGAAAGTCTCTCGAAGTTGGGAAAAACCTAGGAGAGTAAAAAGACATATAAGACAATGAAATTGAACACCTGAACATGATTAAAGAATTCAGGTTTTTAGTAAATGAATTGTGGTACTCCTTAAAATATATTCTTTCATAAGCACAGTGAGTTAAGATTCATTTTATAAGGAGGATTGTATTCTAGCATCTTACAATGACAAAATAAAACACAACAGCACACCATGACATTTGAACCAAAATTAAAGTAATGATTCCGAGAAGAACTTTTGATCCTTCACCAAATAACCATTCAATCATATATCACTGCATATTTAGAAAAGCAATCATATGTCTTCCTAAAATGTCTACCTAATATCTAAATAACGAAAGAACATTAAGTGCACTTTCAATTTTCATGATAATAAAGGCATTTATATATTCCTCTTATTTAGAAATAGAAGAATTTTTATTAAGTCTTATCATAAAACTACGTATCCCAAAAACTTAAGCTATTAGGTAGAGATACATGAATAGTTATATATCTAACAGACTAGTAGAAAAGAGGCAAATTTCTGTGGAGCTGTGCAAGTTACAGCAGTGTAACTTATGCTGAAATTATAATCCAAAAACTTAAGCTAGTAGGTAAAGGTACATGAATAATTTTGGTGTACTTAGGCTGAAATTCTTATCCCAAAAACTTAAGCTAGTAGGTAGAGGTACATGAATAATTATATATCTAACAAAGTCTTACTATGATAATGGTAATGATATGACAATGGCAATAGCAATACATAGTCTTACTATGATAATGGTAATGATATGACAATGACAATAGCAATACATATTTAGATAATAACACTAAAACACTTTTACCCACAGTTCACCATATAGTATATTCATTATCTATGCAGGTCAATCAATACCAGGCAATCTGAAAGAGCTACTGCAAAATTTAATCAGTACATTTACCATGTCCTATTTGAATAACTAATAAAATTAATGACTTTATCTAAACAAAATACAAAGAATAATTAAAATGAAACTTAGGTATAGTAATCAATGGCACATACTACAATGGGATGTTAGTCTCTCTCCATTTTTTTTCTTTTTTTTATTTTTCCATTTTGCATTTAGGGGAATAGTTCAGATGCTATTTAAAACAAACTTGTTAAATGATGGAACCTTTGCAACTGATGTAGAGGCATGATCCTCCAGGCATGCTGTTTGATAGATTTCCAATGCAGATGTCAATAAACAGTGATGAACATCTAAACTTTTCAACTGAGGAAACTTTATCTTAAGCTCCCTAGGAAACCACTTGAGCTTTGGCAATTGCCATAGAATCAATGAGGACAAAGAAGGAAACACAAACTCTTTAGTTGCTTCTGAGGACGATTCACCATCTCTGGCAATCATTTCCACCATCTCCTCACAGTATCTTACAACAATGTTTTCAAGTTGCGCCAGGTCTTTGGCAACAGATTCTGGAAATATACTTCTAAGACTTTTACATCTTTCAACATGCACATCCTGCAAATTTTTAAGGCTAACAATTCCTTGAGGATCCCTGTTCCACACGTGCTCCAAATTTGGAAGCTCCTTTAGGATAAACTTCTTCAAAGGGAATGGACAAGGAAAGACTTGTCCCATATTTTTCATGCTTCTTGTTTCTTCAGTTACATCTTTCATGTCATATATTACTTTGACAGAATTACAGTCTTGCACTTCCAACTCCTCCAGTTTACTTAGGAAGGGAAGTAAATTAGAAGGTATTACGATCGACAAAAATTTGCATTTCTTGATGACCAAAGACTTCAAATTGTTGAACCACTTGTTTGGAACTGTTACTTGACCCTTCCATATCTCTTCCAGCATAGACTGATCACCGAGTTTCAAATGCTCTACTCCAGTGGCAAACTGCGTGAAAATACATGCAAAACAATTATTGTATGAAATTAAATGGTACGAATGCTTGCTTGGCAGAAACCAAAGCTATTACTTAATACTACTTGCTTAACATGATTATTTAAAAGCTACAAAACATGGAAGATCAGATAGTTCTATTCTTATATTATTTAAGGGAAAATTACATCAACACCTCCGCTAAAGTGCAGTGATACTCCCTTGGAATCTCATAGATTTCAAATCAACACTTAACTCCCTTAATTTTCTTTTAATTATATTACAATAACCTCCTTGAACATTAAATTTTAAACATTAGAAAAATTAAAAAATGCATAAAATAAATATTTCGACCTTAACTATTTGTTGCTCGGCTTCCCACATCCAATAAATCTGCCTAAATATCATAAAACTACCATGCATATTCAAACATCGTTGTGGAGCAAACGAGAATATATCAAATGGATTTCTTATTTGCACATAAAAGGGTTTCATGTTCGTGCTACCCTGGAAACACTTGAATAGTTTGATTCATCTCCTGCACTATGTTTTATGAAGGAATGTAAATAAAGTTGTTCTTCATTGTCAGTTGATCCTATTTGAAAGACAAAGTCAAAAGGATAATACTTTGGAGACCTAGATAGCTTTCCTATGATCCAATTTGAAAGTTCTCATATGTCATATCCCATACACAATGTTGCATTTGACCTTCCTCTTATTTCTTGGCGGACAAGGTGCATTGTGGATTTTAAATTTCTAATGGCAACATGCCAAGGAAACGTGGTTTGCGTTCAGGTTACATTGGTTTGATTTGCTAATTTTTCTGGGTGCTGGGATGTTAGGGTTCTTAAGTGGGTAAAGGACACTATGTCATGCGTAAATTTGAAACTTTCAAAAACACATATAAGAGAAGGGAATTAAGTGATGCTAGGTTGTTAGGGAAATGTGGTGAACCTTTAGGGTGTCATTAAACCATCTCTCCTAAAAACTTAAATTGTTAGGTAAAGACACATAAATTATTCTATAACACACCCCCGACACAAGAGGCTTTTTTAGAATGAGATAGCAAGGATTGAACTCTCGACCATTTTGGTCATAGAAATTTTGATATCATCTCATGAAATCACCTCTCATAAAAGCTTAAGTTATTAGGTAAAAATACATGAATGCTTATATATGACATAGGGAGTGATTGATGTAATTAACTCTATAACTAAAGAATCGGCAATTTGATAGAGAATATATGATAAGCAACCAATGTATGTCATGTTCATCAACAGCATTAAAGCCCTTGTAACATTTCTAAAATTTCGCTGTCAAGTCTTAAATCTTGATATCTTTCATTTACCTAAAATAAATTTTCTTAGTTGGAAAGCCCAGAACAACAAATAATAAGAATGTGATGAAAAAGATTAATTACCGCCTCTGTAAAAATATTTCCTATGGTTCCATTTAAATCACCAACCCAGCGCCATTTTTCTTTCTCTTCTGCAACCTGTACTTTCAGTAGTTTTGGTGTGCTTGTTGCTCCCGCAGAGAAGACTTTCATTGATGGACACTCTCTTAGTATTAATTTTTCCAGTGACGGAAACTTAAAGGAACAATTTCTAGAGCAGCAAAAACTTTTGAGTTTTTCAAGAGATGCAATTTCCAGAGTCATCAATTTGCTGAACACAACATCTTCTGTTTCTTCTTCAGTTCCGTCTTTTCTTACAATTTCCTCCATCTTGTTGCATTTAATAATCTTCATTGTTGTGAGTTGAAACAAGCTTTTTGCTGTAGAGAATGCCATTAAGTTTATTAAGCTGTTACAGTCACTCACTTCCAGAAGCGTTAAGTATGTGAAAGATACTGATGCAGGCACTATATCAATCAAACGGGGACAGCGATGTACCCTTAATCGCTCTATCATCTGAAAAACTGGATCTCTTTCAAAGCCAATTTTCTGAAGATCAGGCAAATCCCACAGTACCAAACCCTTAACCTGTACTACAGTCCCTATTTTTTTAGGTGCTGCAAGGCTTCCATGAGGCAACACTTCCTTGAACTGACAACTGTACAAAGTCAAGTCTTCAAGGTTAGGAATTTTGTGGAGAAATTCGTACAGAATCTTAATATTCTGCAATAGTGCCAAGCGAAGATCCTTTAAACTGTTCATTCGACATTTGCTTATCCACTGGTTTAGCCACTCTGATCCCTTCTGGGTCATTGTCATTGTTAACATCTCTAGCTTGGAGATGACCTGAAAAAGAAAAAAGAAAATGGATTGAACAATAAGTCACATTTTGCACTGTATTAATTTTTGTGAAGTTAATCAAACAATTGCCATGGATATAAGAAGAATATAACATACATTCCAATTTACCTGAACAGTAACTTTCTTTTAAAACAAAATTTAAATATAACCCAATAGTGGGTGTGCTTCTAGATTACCTTTTCATCTCCAAATATTGGTTGTGCTTCTAGATTTTCACAATAGCACACTGCAAGCTGTTTCAATTCTGGTAACCCAATAGCTCCGCCCCCAAAGAAATTCTTCAGTTTTGGTAGTTGTTGCAATTGCAAAAAGGATAATTGAGGAAGCTTAAGGGTACTACTTGCAGTAGATTTTTTTCCCATGGGAATAATTTCTTCCATTTCATTGCAATTTAATACAGTGAGGCATTGAAGTTTATCAAGATCTTTGGCCACAGAAAATGGGAAGAGATATTTTAAGTTGTGGCATCCATACACCTCCAGTATTTGTAGATTTTTAATGGAAAGAATTCCTTCAGGATCTTTGTTCCACAAAATCTTCAGACTGGGAAGCTCTTTGATATAAAAGAACTGAAGATAAGTTTCATACCCAGAAAGTCCTTGTGGAGTGCTATTTTGAATGTCAAATATCTCTTTCACAGACTCACAATCAAAAACCTTCAAGCTGATTAGCTTCTGAAATCTTCCCACAGTGTGACCAGGAAAAACTGTGACAAGATTTTTACACTTTTCAATAACCACAGTAGTTAGACTACCAAAGGATTTTGAAGTGACTCTGGAGGGCCATATCTTTGTCAACCTCTCCATGCCGCTAAATTGGATTTCCTCCAATTTAGGAAAGATGCTAATCTGCTGTGGTCAAACAATAACAATTAGGTACTAAAATTGAAACCCCCAGAAGGGGAAGGTATTTAGTTAGAAGCAAAAGTGCACAGAAAACAGAGAGTTAGTAACTAAACATCACTATCTTCTGTTTCATAGATCAAGGATAAATTTCAGCCATAAAGCATTAGGTTCACACCTTTGTTTCATCCTTGTTAGAATTGTCATAGATAAATATTTCCTGCATCCTCTTGCATCCACTTGCAGAAAGGGCTTTGAGGTTTGGCAGGCTTGTAGCCATGGAGTATGTAAATAAATATGCCATTCTATTACAATCTTTCACATTCAGTTTTATCAATTTCTGAAAGCAGAAATGAGTCAAAGGCAGGGACGGAGACTGCTCACTCCATATCTTGTGGATGTTGATTGACAATAATTCCAAACTTTCTAAGTTGGGAATTGCCACCTGTGTACAGTTACAAACAATCAATTTCTCTCTCTCAACCATATGATATTATTTTTAGGAATCATTAAGTTAACTACAATCTAAAAAGCAATACATGAAACAGGATCTTGGGACAAACTTTTCAAAACCTAAATCCTTATGTCAAATAACTTGTGATAAGCATATTATTTTCCCCTACATAGACACGATCAAGATTATGTCAAAGGCAAAATAAATTGAAATGAAAAGTATAACCAAAAGATGTGAGCATACCTGATCATTTAAGAGATAATGGGAAGCCGATTCCTCTACCACAGTAATTTCATTGAAACCACCATCTGACACTTGCTCCTCTACCAACTGTGGTTCAGAATAGATGTTATCATTGGTCAAGAAACCAGTTAACCTTGGCAATGAGCGTAGTGTCAAAGAGCGCAGCGCAGGTAACTTCAGCCTATTAACTTTCACAGAGTTGTTATTACTTTCATCTGTTCCCCCACCAACTATCTCCTCCAAAGAACAGCATTCAGCAACGTCAATTGCTTCAAGTTTAGTAAGAGACTGAACCATACAGAAGGCAAAGAGACTTTTCAGTTGTCCACAACAACTAATTTTGATGGATTTCAAATTGCTAAAGCAGTTAGTTGTAAGCTTAGCAGAGCATAATTTCTCCATCTTGTTCAATTCGTAGAGACACAAAGACTCCAACTTGGGAAATGCATTATGTGGATGTGAGAAGTCTATTGACTCAATGATGATGTGCTCAATCTCAGAGTTTCTTACAATGGACAAATGTTTCAACTCTGGAAATCCATCCAAATTCAACTCATCAAAAATATTCTGAACACCATAAATATCTGACAACAGCAGATTTTCAACTCTTTTGAACAACATTTTAATCCCTTTTTGAGAGTGAATATCAGTAGGTTCTTTCAACTGTAATGCCAAAGTTCTTGACACTTCATACTTATGGGGCATCTTGAAATCTCCAAGAGAAAGCATATTGGAGTCTCCAATCACAATCTTGTAATTTATCAACTTATCAAAAAATAGATTCGTTGGCAAAAGTTCAGCATTAGAGATGCATATGTCAAGAGTTGTTAATTGATGCATATGCCTTAATTCACCAAGGATAGCACTTTGAGTTTGGCTTGTTTGTCCTTCAGTTTCCCACTGAGACAAGCTATTTCTCATATACAACTCTTCCAAACTACTCTGCCTTGATATGATATTAGGAGGAATGCCCTTGAGTTTGGTGCAATTACTGATGTCAAAGAATTGTAACTTACCCAAATTGCCTAACTCATTTGGTAAGTTCTGAATTTCTGACCCCGAAAAGCTTAGAATTCGTAGTTTTTTCAACTCTCCAATGATGGATAAGTTCTCACCTAGTTGGCACCTCTCCAAACAAAGCATTTTAAGATTCTTCAGGCATTTAATTGAATTTGGTAAGTGTGGTAGATGAACGCCAGTCAAAATCAATATTCTGAGATTTTTCATTCCCTCAAAAATCTTGTCCGGTATTCTCAATGACGGATCATCACTATCAATATGAAAGACTTTAAGCAGAGGACAATTTATATCTTCTGGAAGCTCATCAATGATTTCACTATTGTGTATGGAAATAGCCGTATACCTTTGAAGTTCATCCATGTCAGGCCATTCATCTATTTTTCCATTTCTCAGAAAAAATACATTTTGCTCCTTGGATGCTATAGACAGGGCAACATCGCGAATCATATCATGCATATTGAAATGATCATTGGAATCAGTATCCAACAACAAACTTGAGTCTTTTAGCTTCTGGAGTAATGTATCTGTTCTATTTCGAGCTTCTCTAATTGTATGGACCCCCTGAAATATACCCAAGCCAATGCAGTACTTCATCAAGTCCATAATTAATGCACGATCACCCATTTGAGCACAAAGCAAGAAAACAGACTTAAGGTTCTCACTTCCCAAATGATCATAACTTAACTTCACGGAAAATTCCATAGGATTCTGCAGTCCCATAAATTCTTGCCTTTTCAGTTGGTCCATTGCATTGTTCCAGTCCAAGTAGCCCATGCTTGTCAGCGCTCTTGCAACAGCAACAATTGCCATGGGTAACCCTCCGCACTTCCTTACAATTTCAGTAGTTAAACGTTCAAATTTGGGATTCTTCCCTTGTACTCCAGCTACCTTCTTAAACAACTTCTCGGCTTCCTTTTTGTCCAAAATACCCACAGAGAAAATTGTATTTTTCTTCACATCCATTTGAGTAGACAATACTTCTTTGCTTCTGGAAGTTAGCAAAATTTTGCACCCTTTGTATTCACCAGTAGCCTTTTCGTTCTTCATCATGCTATTGTCAAAGTCTGGTATGTCTTTGATAGTCATCTGGCTGAAACCATCATCATCAAATGGAATTCCTAATCTATTCAAGTCGACTCCTTCCCAAAGATCATCTAGTATTACAAGGGTGTTCTTCTTCTCTCTCTTCAACCTCTGCCGTATACGATCTGCTCTCCCAATCTCACTCTCTTCTTCCAGTCTCAACCCCAACATGTCAGCAATTTCTCCCTGAATTTTCTTGGGGTCTGGATTCCTTGTTACACTTGTGAGAATCACCGGATAGAACAAATTTTCATCCATAGCCTGCTTAGCAACTTCTTTGACTAAAGTAGTCTTACCAACACCTCCCGGTCCATAGATTCCAATCATTCTGACAGTTGGGTCTTCAAGTGCTGCCTTTACACTTTTCATGGTTTCATCCCTTGATTTGAAACTTTCATAACCAATATTGGATAAAGCAGCATCCATGGACCTTGGTCCCAGCCTATAAGAAGCTCCATTGAAGTCAGCTTTTGGTAATAGTCCATCAACATCCGTTTTCATCTTCTTTGCCTGTTTGCCCAGCCGATACCTTAACCGCATGCTATTTGGAAACAACCAAGAGCGCGTCCCTTTATGTCCTCCATCTTGTTGAAACTCCTCTGTTTTAGAGATGATATCACTTGCTTGTTTTAACCAATTTTCAACTCTCTGTTCAATTTCATCCCCCTTCCTTAAAGCTTCATCAACTTGATGTTGCACTGCTATCCTTTCAGCTTCAAGTTCCTCAACTCCTTGAACTAGATTCTTGACATTAGAGTTGTAAAAGAAAATGTAACCCAGCTGCCGAAAAACTGGTTGGGCCACAAAACCCAAAGTTTTATCAACAGCAAGAGCTACAAACTCCATACTTCCTCTTAATTTTGATTATAACCTTTCCCTAAGTTTGAAGGGGAAAAAACAAAGAAAATTAAGTAGACCTTGACAAGGAATAGAAAAATAATAAGCACCAAACCAACAGATATGTTCAAAAGGTAGTTAAAAAGAACATGCTAAAGTTAGTTGATCACACAATTTATGAATTATGCAATGCCAACAAAGCAACTTATCCTTTTGGAGCTGACATAACAAACCATGCAGGCACAACTACTAAAAGTACCTGCAATCATTCTTAAGCCTTTCTATGAAGATATCATGGTGCCCGGTAGAAATGCAGTGCCTTGAGAATTGTAATACTAGAACACTGAGATATTTTAATTGACTGAGCAGACTCCAAAAACCACAGAAGTTGTAGTATCATGATATTCAACCTCGACCGTCGGTGCAAAGGCAATCCTGTGTTTCTTCACTTCCTTTTCAGCCCATGATACGATATTCAGATCTCAGAAAAACAGTAACCTTACTTGACTTTGAAGCATATAAGCATATATATAGTCTGTTTGGAGTCTCCCATAGTGCTTCAGGCTGATTAAGTACTGAATCATACATTATTTTTAACCCAATCAAAAAGCAAATAAACATTTCACAATATATTCTTGAGTTAGGATCAAATAACACCACACATATATCATCTTCGGCAAAGTTAAGCCGTATAAAAGTTAATTTTATCAATCCAACTATTGAATTACAATCACCTATTGTGAAGATAATTTGTATCAAATTTTGTAAACATAACAAAGATTTTGTTCTTTAAAATTTGTGTGTTTTTTTATAATTTTTATTTATTTCAAAATCTTTATTGTATATTTTGGTACATATAAAAATTGGAAAAAAATAAATATCAATAAAACTATAATGTAATAACTAATATTTATGTAAGTTTTAAACTTTTATGTTTCCAACACTTTTAATATGTAAACAAGTACAACAAATGGTTTTGTTTTCACTTGATAATCAACTGGTCCCTAAGTTTCAAAACTAATCAAGTTAGTATTTAAAGTTGTACTGTAAATCTATTAATCTAGTTAGTCCGTCTGATAAAACATTTACTTAGAATTTGTGTGGATGCAATTATTTTGTTAAAAATATCTCTTTAGATTTTCTGATATATATATATATATATATATATATATATATATATATATATATATATATATATATATATATATATATATATATATATCAAAGATGCTATTTGTACACTAAAATCAGCCACCAATGTATTTGTGTATAAATACATGTGTGGTTTAATTTATTTTCAACGTATATTTGTATTCTAGCATGTATTTTATACTGGTGGCTGATGGCTAATTTTGGTGTACACATAGCATATATATATATATATATATATATATATATATATATATATATATGGGAAAATATTTGTAGTAAAAGTAGAAAAAAAATCACTTTTAAAAAAGTTAGAATTTTCATTCTAGAAAGGATCACTTTATAAAATAGAAAAGATATTCAAAAGTAAAATAAAATCTTTTAATTCATCCAAATTTAAATTAAAAAAATGACATTCAAATGGAAAATAACTTTTACATTTTTTAAATAAGTTAATCCAAACAAACATTAAACTTAAATTTTCTTGCTTCTTGATAACTCAACATATACCATAAACATTATGAACATTAACCAATTTTTTTTATTCTAAATTCTAAATCCTAAATTTTGAACTCTAAACCCCAATTCTTAAATTCTATATCTTAAATTCTCCAAAAATAAAAGTTAATAAAAATAACTTTATAATAAAGAAAACAAAATTGACCAATGTTCACTGCTTTTTAGTTACTATACTTTTTCAAACACTACATAGTATACCCTAGGTACTCTTTTTTTCCTTTGAAATCCTTTCTTTGTTTCTTTGCAGGACAAACAGAACGTCACATTTTGAAATTCAAAACGAAAGGACAGAATCAGTAAAAGAGTAAAACCTCTTGCAAGTTGCAACCACATATAGAAATCATTAAGAATAAAGTAAAAATAAAACGAAAGAAGAAAAAAAAAAACTTTCTTCTGAGCTGAGAAAACAGAGAGAAATCTTACTCAGATTAGAGATCAAGCAAGACACCGGAAGCAGAAGCGGCGGCGTCAGGACTCAACAGCGAAGTACGGTGACTGTGACGATAATGAGACTTGAGATGAATTGCTGTGCATAGTGTTCCAATTATTATTGACTATTGATATGAAAAGGGAGTGTCATTATTGCAAATTGCAATTAATAAGTGTTGACTATTGACTATTGAGCACAGTCTTTGCTTTATATGAAAAGGAGTCTCATTATTACAATTAGTGGGAAGAACCTTTATATCCACTATAACTTTCCATGTAAAACGTGCCTTTATTATATAAAGACGAGTCTCTAATAAATTGCTTTCAGACGTGTTATCACTTGGGAGTGGATTCTCTACGGTGAGAAAAAAATTGGATGGTATTCAGTGTTCAATCTAACAATTCATTGTGTTTTCTCTCTTATTTATTTCTGGTCCCACTCATAAAATCAAAAGTGATAGATCACACTGAATTCTATCAATTGTTAAAAAAACTGAAGAGGATCTTTTTCCGTTATCACGTACTCATTGTCTGGAGTGTGAAACATAATTTTCCAAAGGGTTTAGCTAAAGTTACTAATGAAGAAATTTATTATAGAAATTGTGGAAAGTTTGATTTTCAATGCAATTGTTGTGCATTCATTAAAACAAAAACATTTAAAACTTTTTAAATATAGTAATTTTAAGGCACATATTAATTAAACTTTTTTTTTAAAATAATTGTCAGTGTCTTAATTTATTTTTAATTATTTTACTAATTTTTAAATAAATAAAAAAATTGAATATACATGTAGAGTTTAATTTTGATGCATTAATAATATAATATAGTCGTGTAATTACATCTGTCTTTTTACGATATAGTGTTATGTGATTAGATGCACATATAAATTTGCTTTACATTTAAAGTGTATTAAAATTAAATTTATATAAAAAATTAATTTTTTTTGGAAAATAGTTAAAAAGATAACACTATCTATTATTTTTCTTTCCAAAATTATTAGGAATGTTATTAAAAAGATCATATGCAACAATACAACGTTGAATAGCCATAATATTTTGTCAGACAACAAAATGTCAAATTCTACAACAAAAAATCTGTATAATTGATTCGTTTGGAATAACTTTGATTTCGGTAAATAAGTGGAATTTTTTTTACAAATTGTTAAATTTTATTACAAATTCATGCTAAACAAAAAATACAGAGAAAGATCATACAAAAAATACAGACTAAATGAACATTTTTGCTATCTGTTACCAAACTATATATATTTCCATTCAGATTGTATATGTATATATGAAAAAGAACAAGCAATGTAAGTAAATCTATCTATTGTCAAAGCTCTACTAGAGTTCCAAGATGAATTTCATTACTCATGAAGTGTCCATGCAAGAATCACACAGGCCTAGGCTTTGCACCACCCCCACTCTCCTCATAATTGCTGATAGGCGTAGTTGAACCACTTTTTCTTCCACTTGGCCCTGCAAATGTTCTGCCTACAAACTTTCCTGCCTTGCTTAGTCCACTACCAACATTGCCAATGAAACCACCAGCAATGCCAGAGCCGCTGCTGCCGGGACTAGCACCGCTGCCTTGTCCGGATCCACTGCCACCTCCAATGCCGACAAGCCCTGCTCCAGCACTGACGCCACTGCCGACAACTCCAACGCCAGTGGCGACGCCACTACCAACCATTCCAACACCGGTTCCAGCTACTGATGCTGCTCTATCTAATGTCTGCTTTGTAGTCCCTACAACTCCCTCATCTCTACGTTTCTGCATTTCTTCTATTGCCTTTTTCTCTTCTTCTAATGCAGCCAATTGCTCTTCCTTGTTAAAATGATGATAAAAGACCTGAAAATTTCAATGTCATTGTAACTTAACCACACGTAAAGAGAACAAAATAGAGCAAGGAGCTAAAATATGTCAAAGATATAGCATGACCAAATAATAACAGCAACAAAGCTTTATTCCATTAGGTGAAGTGAATTAGTGAACATGACCAAATAACAACATGTAACAAAAAGAAAGGAACCAGCCCCAAAATTGTGTACAATTAGACCAACAAAAGTAGTCCAACAAGTTGTTTTTGAGAAGAATTAAAGTTCTATTCCTACTCATTCTCTCTCTCAAATTTATTTTTCTTCCTACTTTGAAGAAATTACAAATTATTTGTACCAGTTACCAACTAAAATTTGTTCAGTTTAAGAAACTTTTAATAGTTTTCCAAATAGCACTTGTGATTTTGCAATGATTACAATGCCAAAAAAGAAACAAGATACGATCAATTTATACCTTTACTGTCAAGGTTCCTCGATCCTTCTTGTCTTTAACCTTCGTATCAAGTGACGCTAGCAACCTCAACTCCTGCTCCTTTTCAGTTTCTTCCTCCAATTCACTAAGTGGAAATTTGGCTACTCCTAATCGCTTATCTTGCCCAATGTCTTCATCGAAAACCTATTTGCAAAGAGGGAGAAAGATGGAAGATTGAATTATTAAAATGTCTAGCCGAGTAAATACAAATGAATACTCTGTTATTTTAAGACTTTATTGGATAAGAAAGCTGCTATAAGCCTATTTCAGCAAGAAAATATTCTCATATGTACCAGTGTGTAGAAATAACACTAGTGTCAATGTTGGAGCAACAAATTTTATAAGTAGGAGAAATATAGCATTCATATAATCTTGAAGTAGTACCGTCAATAGATATTTAGATCAGCTTGCATTTGTTCAATATTTTTTATCTTGGGGGAGCACTTGACTAATTCTTAAAATAAATAATTATTACAAACTAAATGTTGAACAAAGTTTGCATAATTTATTGTGAAATAATCACAATTCAAATTATGGTTGTCCACACACCACAATTATAGTTGAGGATTTTGATACTCTAATGTTAGATAATGTGTAAAGTGAGAGAGTAAGAAAGCAAGTTTAACCACACTTGAATTAAGATCCTTTTTTTTTGGTGGACCCTACTTAATGATCCAAGGGAGATTTTAACCACTAATTTGCTTACTTTACACACTGACTAATTTCAAAAAATATACAATTAGGTCCTCAATATTTGATGGTTATTCATAGTTGTACAATACTTGTGGGAAAAATTGTCTGCTCTTTAACAAAAAGCATTGCATAAACTAAATCCTATTCATCACAATTAAGTGATAATATTATGAATGGTGTGTTTGAAAAGTAGACTGCTAGTCAAATCAAAGCACTTGAACAGACCAAGAAGGAAAACATCTAACACAAATGAAGGCAAAGTATAATGGCGTAAAACCTCAAAAATGATGGACTGAGTCTCCAGGTCTTCTGCAATCAGGTCAAATTTCTCATCCCAAACAGGATTCAGGTTGTTATCAACAACCTTGGTTTTAACCTTAAATATTGGTCGAATATGCAGAGCTACATAAGGATCAGATTTCCCAATCATTTCCATGTTCTTTAAATCATTTGCTTGAACCACCGTTACTGTAACCCTTCCACAGGGTTTAAGCTCCAGTTCACTGCAAACAACAAAGATGCTCCAATAGTGTGATAATAACATACTTGAGGATTCACATTTCCCAAAAAGAATAAGAAATACAACAAACAGAATAAAAAGTTCTATGATGTTCATATTACCTTGTATCAACAGGTACACCGCCAAGTGGAACAACAATCCTATGAGGCCATTGTAGCATATCAGTAACAATTGAGTTCACAGTATCCTGTGAAATGTTCAGTAAAAAGGTTAATGTATTATATATAACTCAAAAGGGAAAAAGGGAAACTTTCATGAAATGGATAGAACTAACATCAATCATATCTGAAACTCCAGGCAGTGCTGTCAAACTTCCACCAACAGCCTTCAGAATGTAATCAATTCTAGGCTTCGGCTGAATAAACATTAATGGAAAAGTCAGAAATTGCAAGGCTAAAAGATCAATATTAGCATCTGTAAGACTGTAACACACCCTGACCCTAAGATCATAGAAGCTTCTAATTCTAATTTCCCCACTGCTCTTTCACTATAGCAGAAGAATTAGAGATGAGGGTAAAAAGGGGAAAAAAACAACAATAGGAATATTCACGTAACAAACTAACTGTCCACCTGGCACAGAGGATGAGGGGCGTGAGCCTAGGGGTGCAGAGGTGTGATCTCACATGATTTGGAGAGAGAATATAAGAGGTGGGAATTGAGTGAGGAATTAGACTGGATTCATTGTTATATCCTTTTTCTGTTTCTGTTATTGCCACCATGGAAGCTAGAATGGATAGATTGGAGCGTCAGATGGAAGAACAGACTAGAAACATGGAGTTGATCATGAAGATGCTGGAGGAGCTAAGTGGCAGAGAGAGGCACCACTCTAACGCTGGAGCGGCGGAGACACGGGCGGCACGGGTAGAGGTGAACCGCAGAGTGGAGCTTCCGCATTTTGATGGAGAAGACGTACGTGGATGGTTGGTGAGAATCGAAAGCTACTTCCGATTGAAACAGATCGCATCCGAAGAAAAACTGAACTACGCAACCCTGGGTATCGGTGGCGAGGCCCTCACATGGTTAGAGTGGTGGGAGCAGCAGACTCCACTCTTGTCCTGGGATAGGTTCAAGCAAGACCTACTGAAGAGGTTTCATCCCGGCGCGGCAGCGAATCCAATGGGACCGCTTCTGGAATTGAAACAGACAAACACGGTGGCGGAGTATCGGCGCGAGTTCGAACTAGAGGTGTGGACGCAGAAGAATCTTGGGCATGAGACGCTAATGTGTATCTTCTTGAGTGGGCTGAAGAAGGAGATTCGGGCGGAGATGGCTGTTTCTGACTTTGAGAGCCTCCAAGAACTGATGGATCGCGCGGTGGCCATAGAGCACCGCAACGACGCCTGGCGCCAGGCAGGGATATTCCAAGGAGGGGAAACCCGACCCGGAGGAGGAACCAACACCCAAGGGACCCGATCCATCACAAGCTCAAATTCTGGCTCAAATTCGGAAACCAGTGGACTGGGAGGCAGCAGTGGAACAATTGGTCCAAGAAGCAGTGGAAGCAGGAGATTGTCAACGGAGGATTAGGCTCAGAGACAAAGAAAGGGCCTCTGTTTGTTACAGCATCCCAAGTTAACTTAGTCAGAAAGCTAACCAACTATAATTCAAATGGTATGGTCTTTCCTTCTCCGCCTAAAGGTTTCGATTTGAGTCTGAGTCTTACCCGTTGCAATCGATAAAAAAAAAAATACAAATTAAAAATTCTATCCTATTTTGTCTATATTTTAGTGTCTATGTCTCCAGATACACAAACCAAACGCAGCAGTAGTGCACTGCTAAGCTTATTCTACTGGTATCTATGTATGCCTTGCTGAAGAGTGCATGGATTCGAATCTTAGCCACTTAGAAGTGGTTATATAGAATTCATCGGGTCTGTGTTATATATTGTGAGTCAGTAACTAGAAAAAGAAAAAGGCATCAGACCCCTATGAGTCAAGTTTTACAATCCAAGTAACTTATGAAATTTAACTGGATTTTTAAGTTTGATTACCTTGATCGCACTATGATAAATTAGTCAAACTACTAAACCACAAACATCTAGGTTTTTTTCCCACTAGGTGATCAATTATCAAGATTTGTTTGGCTTTTTACCTCAGCAAGTAGAGCAACAACAACAGCAGAAATGCATGGCATGTCTTCACAAAGTTGGAATATGACCCGGATAACGGTGAAAACTTGGAGATCCTTCAACTGAAGCAATAAAACTCAGTATTCTGAATATTTCATAAATCAAGAAGAAATTCAATATAAAATACTGCTAAGTTTAACCTGAATAGGGATGGACGCAATTGTTGCATCAACAGCCAAAACAATATTGGGATCACCACCCCAACGGAAATCGATGTCCATTGTTATTTGGCCTTTCTTGAGACGCTGAACACGAATACCTGCATGGATCAAGAAACTATTCATGCATTAATTCTTGATATACAAAATTGACCCAACAGGGAAATTAACAAAGGTAGATAACACAAGGATTGCATATAAATTGAATCTCCTAATTTTTGCACGGTTTTAGATTTTAATGGATGTTGCCAAGTGATGGCAGATTAAATTGGTTGGATAACGGATAAAAAAGAAATGAAATCTCATTAAATAACAAAGAGAGACATAAAAAATCTTACATAACCTGCTTCAAAAGGTTTCAAAATTTTGTTAGTAGATACCTTCAATCTTTGGAGCGACACTTCCAAGGGACAATTTACTGAACTTCAATGAACTAATACCCGGCGGTCTATACTGTTCCAATATTGGTTCAACAGATTCTCTTATGACCATTGATGCTGCCTAAACGAAAATATAATTCAAATCAAGCACAACTATCAGCAAGGGGGAGAAAATCAAGATTTTATATAAATTGAACGAATAAATTATGAAATCGTAATAAAATCTAAATTATAAAATTGTCCGACCTGGTAGAAATTTGGTACAATTTATTGCTTCATTCAAAATCGTAATATCAAAAGATTTTAAGAGTTAAATCAAGATTACGGACAAACCAAAGCCATGTCTTGGTCTATCACCATAGACAAGATTCATTCAATATGCTCTTTTTCTCATTTAAACTCAAGAAACAAGTGAGAAGCTATATAATGTTATATCATAAATTAAACTTAATATTTGATTATAAACTAAAAAATTAAAATGTATTCTGTAAAATGAACAAATAAAGTATATACAAACTATTGCAGATCATGATGGAAACAAATAAAGTGCATGCAAGCATACTCACATCTGCGACAAATGGCCAAAGTTTAGACAACTGCTTGTTTAGCCATTTCACCTGTAAGAATCAATGAAGGGAAGCATCATACAGAGCAATGCATATGCAACAAGAAACATAAATGTAGTAATCACAATTTCAACAAGTGATGAGAATCCAACCTGCTCATATACAGGAAAAGATATCCATTCAGGAAAGTTATCACCACAAAGTCTCTTCACATCATCTCTGTTTAGGGATCCAAGGAGTTTAACATCAACTGCCTGCAGTAACATAAATGATTTCAAGTGATATCAACAGATTAAAACACAGCATTCTCAGTCCCCAAGCCTCCCCTTTTTCATTCTGCAGTTAAATCAAGACATACTCCATTACCCCGAGCAAAGTTGAAGTTCCTAAAAAAGCTGTAAAATTACAATTAAGAGTCTTATGACAATCAGATAAATGAACTGCTAAGCTTGAAATCTGTCAGCTTTCTGCCTTCAATTTATCAGAGGAAATCAAATCCATATCTTTGTTTTTTTGGTTTCACAATAGCTCCCAAATAGGCAGGTTAATGACCAAATGAGTTGCCGAATATACAAGTGATATTCGTACACCCAACACTTGTTTAAGTGACGAGCAAGCTAACCACTGGAACAATCCAGGTTGGTTAATCGAATCCATATCTATAAATTAGTGAAGTATCTCCTTACACTTCATTATCATTCCGATTGCTTAATAACAAGAAGAACAACTTTAAATTATTAACCAATTTCCTATGAGCTGTAAAAATGATAACATATATTATTTCTGCATATAATTTTCCATTTTTCCAGAAGCAATAATTCAAAAGTCATAACATATAGTCTACATTATTATATATAACATCCTTTATTATGAATGATCTCCAAGTCTTTTCTTTCTTTTACATATTCAAAACTCACTAAGCTAAACATATCTCAAATTCATCAACTTTCCTAGCTTCAACACCATCTCTAAAACACTGATCAACAACAATTTTTAATATAAACAGCACAAGAACATTATTGGGTTCTAAAGATTATTAAATCCAAAAAGAAAGAAGAAAAGATTAAAATAACGAAATCATGACACCTTTGCAGTCCTTTTGGCGCTTCGGTATCTCATCATGCGATGCCACCCTGCCATCAATGCTATGCCGAATACCATCCCAAGAAACATCCCAGAAATCAAACCCATTTTCCCAGATTCCAAATAACACCAAATCCTTCTTCAACATAAACGAATAAAATTAAATAAACAAAAAATATAAAAACCAAAAATAGAAATAATAATTAATAAAGAAAACATATATTCAACGAAATGAACGTGCAAATCACTACAAACACATTGATCAAAGGAATTGGAAACTTACCGTTAAATGTGAGAAGAGGGATCAGAAAGGGTTGAATTGAACGTGCGAAGATGTAACCTTCAAATTGGAGTGATGATATTATTATGATTTATGAATGGACGAAGCTAACCGTGCAAGAGTGCAACTGAAACGAAACAAGCTATGATTTTCTGTTACAAGTTATGGGACCCTCTCTTTCTCTCTCTTCCCTCTTGTGGGAATCCATTTTCTTATTATATATGTACTTTTTTATTTTCTTCTTCCTTGCTAAAATTTAATTTCTATGTGTTATAACCATAGAAAATACAATAACGTATTAAATCAAGCTAAATAATTATCCTCTATGGAAAATTACTTATTTTCCAATGTTTTTATTGGTTATTAAAATACAGTTTCATCGAATTTTAAAAACATGAGTGTAATTTATCCTAAAAATTATATTTTTGATGTACATTAATATAAATTTAAGAGAAACTATTTGGGTCAATAACTTTTAATATTTTTAATCATTATTTAACCAACATAAATATTTAATTATTTTTAACTAATAAATTTTATTAATTTATGTGTATAAATTTTAAAAAATATGAGTATAAATTATATTAATTTATATATGTAAAATTAGTAAATATAAGTGTAAATTATATATTTTTTATATAAAACGTTTATAAATATAGATGCAAATTATTATTAATCAATAAAAAATAAATATTTATTAGTCATGTAGTATTGTTGTAAATTTAACGCGATCTTTTATTCTTATTACATTAGCTATGAATTCATAAACAAAACGTTTTGATGATATATTTTACTGGAAATATTTTCGTATTTTCAATAGGTTTAAATAAATTTTAAATTTTTGTAAATATGATAAAATATGATTATGACTTCATAATTATATTTCTATTTTTTATTCGGTGATTCTACTTCTGCCAAAAAGAGCTATTCAAGTATACTAACACGATATAATTATAAATATTCTTTTACCGATAGAAAATATACATCAATATATTCATTGACTTACAATCATATATGTTCTAAATCACCAAAAAAAAATCATATATGTTCTATTTCCTATTTTTGAGTTTTGTGAATTAAAATAAGAGTTTAATTTCGATATAATAATTTTTAATTAGATTTATATATTTAAATGATATTTTTAATTATAAATTTAAAAAATAATTACTTTTATTAATACAACAATATATAATTAAGTTTGTCTAAAGTGTTTTTTTTTAATCGTGTATGAAAATTAGATCCTTAAAATAGTTAACAATTTTCAAAGGGCACACAATATAATGCAGTAATGCACATTTGGCAAAAATATGCTGCCTGGGAGAAAACTCAAAAAGAATTGTCTTTGGAAGGAAAAACGCATGCGTGGTGGAGTGGTGGTTGTCGAAATATGCAAATGTTTGGCTGTATACACCTTTTGTTTGGAAAAATCATTTCTAACTTTTTGAGAGAATTGATTCTACACACATTAGTTCATGCTTTTTCCAATACTAGTAAAAACATCCTTTCTTTCTTTTCTGTTAAGAGAATATTAAATTGTCAAAAAAAAAGAGAATATTAAATTTAAACGAAAAGCTATTAAAATTAAATAAATCTAACTCAATTTTAAAAGTTAGTTTTTAAAAATTTGATGTAAAGAAATCATACTTTTTGATTTGTATATCTTTCACAATTTTAAAAAACACTAAAAATTACAATGTTTAGATGTATTACTACTTTTACTTTCACACCTAAAAAAATAGTCTTAATTCAAAGACTAAGAAATATACACTTATAAATTATTTAGAGTTTATAATTTTGAGAGATAAAAAACCTATAGTTAAAAGAATAAGAAAAATCTTAACATCTCAAATTAATTAATACTACATTTAAAAATAACACCCCAATAATCTATAATTAAAAAAAACACCATTATCAATCAATATAAAAAATAAAAAGTTCAACCAAGTAGGCTAGCACATACGGGACCATGGCTATGATTGATCAATCTCACACTTCACCATGGTCTTGTGCTGCCACCATCTTCCTTTCAAAAAGTATTTGAGAATCAAAATAATTCAGCCATTATTTCTATATTTGACTTCATTTATATAATCTATTTTATTGAATTTTTATCTCACTTACGAATCACATAACATATCACAAATTATACAACTCTCATATATTAATCATAATAATATTATTAATTATTAGGATGCAACTATATAACATACTAATGATAATTTTTATAATTTGATTTTCATAATACTATTGCAAAAAAGACTAATAATAATAATATGCTTTATTGACATTAATTTTAATTTATTTTTTTTAACCATTAATTCACTAATTCACCGCATTAACATTGGAGGTAGTTGAAGTAATTGCAAAGGGTGCCGAGCTCAATAAAAAAATCACAATTTTGAGTTCATCACTGGTGGCATAATAAGGTTGGATTTTCAAGTTCTCAATTCATATTTGGACAATTGTGTTGGATGTGAAAGGACATCATTGAGAATTAAGGCTGCGTTTGTTTTCAGAGACAGAACAGAACATGACACTGAGACGGAAACAATAGGGCGGAGACATTAAAAATTATTGTTTATGTATTGTGTTTGGTTATGATGGACAAGACATTAATGTAATGTCTAGTATCATGTTTGGATACACATAAAAATACATGGACAAGACTAAAATATTAAGTAAAATGACTAAAATAGACATCCCTCCCTTCCTTCCCTGTATCTCTAATCCTTGCCCTCCCTAAGCTTTCGCTAAACTCTTCTCACTCTCTCTGGTGGACTACTCTTCAACACATCGCATTCCGTTTTACCATACCTCTCTTGATTGCAAGAATGTTGTCATTGTTCCCATTCTCACGAATCATGTTAAGGTACGCTCTTCTTCAAATCCCAAATTCTGTTCCTCATTCCGCTCTCGGTCTTTGCTTCCCTTCAACTTCATCCCTACACTCTCACTCTCAGCCCCAATCGCTTGATGAAGCTGTTGATTCCTTCACTCGCATGCTCTTTATGTGTCGCCCTCCATCCATCCTTCAATTCCCCAAGATTTTGGGATCTCTTGCCAAGACCAACCATTGCCCCACCGCCATTTCCCTTTTTCAGCAATTGCAATCTAGGGTAATCGCTCCCAATTTATTTATCTTAATCAATTGTTCCTGCGGAATGGATTTGGATTACTCTTGCTGTCTCTGAAAAAGCACTGCACTTTCATGGCAAAGTGCTAGCTCATGGATTTCATTATTAGTTTTATGAGCACTTCCATGTTGGAACACTATATTTTATACAATAAGAAATTTGTTATTGAAAAATAGACAGTGTTGTGAATCATCTTTGTTATTGATTATTGTTTCTGGTCATTATATTTGAGCTATATCTAGAATGGCTATGTATGTGTATGTGGAGGAGCTTCATCATGAATGAATTTGGGTAATGTTTCCTATATTGTCTTTGCTGAAGAAAGAATAAAGACAGGGTCGATTGTTTAATCAAAATCAAACTCATGTAAATATACATCATTAGTTCAACCCTTAAAAGTAGGTAATTAAGGAGCTAATGCTTAGCAGTATTCATAATAGTTAGAGTTGGTTAGGAGTTACGGAATTCTACTATTTTGTGCAGTTCTTGTTAGCTTGTGGTCCCCCACTTTAAGGAAAATATCCTCTATATATTCTTCTAATTATCATATTACCAACTCAATAATTCTTTCATTGATTTAGCCTCTGCAAATTCCAATCTTTTACTGTCATTCAAAGCCAAACTGAGCAAAGTTTCATGTAAGTGCAATATTAAATTTTGATCAAAATTTATTACCTGAATACTATTATTAGTACTTGACTATATGAATTGAGCTTATCATGAAGATTGTGTTTTTTTTTAGTAAAAGGGACTTTCTTGTGTTTTTTTTTCTTTGGAGATGCAAAGAAGATGGAGAAGAAAAGAGAGATTGTGGAGCTGTATAGGGAGAGGCTGGACAACACTCTTGCCTCACCTCATATGACAAATTATCACATGCTCAAAAACCTTGTTCAGACTCAACTCTTGCATTCTTCAAAACAACAAGGTACTAATAACAGCATTCCTTAGCCATATTTGCTTTGTAATGATTGAATGTTTATTAGTACTATAGTTGAGGAGTGTTTCTGAATATAGTAAAGGGTCTAGTACAAGTACACCATCATACACTGATTGGAAAGTATGCTATCTACACTACAACTATGCTATATTTTTATTGTCCATCCTTTTAGATATAGAACTTGAAATCAGTAATTTGCATTGTTGTAATGTTACTTCTTTAAACAGATAAAATAGGATAATGAAGGGTTCCGTGTTATATATCGCGAAGGGCCGGAGGGAACTCCGTTTCAAGTGGCCTTATATTATTGTCCATTCTGTTCCTATACATCTCAGTTTGAAAGATTCGTGTCATCTATTTAATTTGGTAATTTTGGTAGTTGTTAATCTAACACTGGTTGATCTTCCTGCCAGAATTCTACCAAGGTGATGGTGCCGATAGCTTAAGGTGAAGAAAGAAAATTCCTAGAAGAAAATGAGCTAAGGGAAAAGAAAAGAAAAGCAGTAGCATGAAGGTATGGACCATAAGAGTGAATTCATTTGTAAAGTGAACCAACTAGGGTGAATTCATTTGTAAATAAATATTGCTGTGCACTTAGATTAAGCAAAAGCTGGATAGGCTCTTACTCACTTTAGAGGCAAGCTCTGTTTTGAAGAGCTATTACTATCTGCCACAGCCAAGCACATTTAGATCCTCTGGATTGGGGTATGAATGGGGAGTTTTGACCACAAACTGACGTAGGAGGCTAGGACTTCTCTCCGTGAACACCCCACTTGTGTTTCTAGCTTGGGTAGACTTTTCTTTTTGGTAACAGAGGAAAGCGATTGTTTAATTCAATTGAGATGCTTTTGCATTGTAGTTTTGATGTAGCATAAAATGTAATTGAAGCATGTAAATTTGACTAACTGTGTGTTCTCCGTTACAGGAAGGACTGAGTTTGGTTTTCAGAGGTGGGAATGGCTGATGGTTGATGAAGTACAAAATGATCAAACTGCAACTGCTAAATATTTTATTTTTTTAAAATATTATTCACAGTCATCATTTTATTCTATTTCAAATTTCCATGAGAGAAGAGAGAATATGCATACGTGTTTAGGACATGAGACATATGCATTTACATGTAGAATATCGTTGAGCCTGAAGTTTCAATAACTTGTGTCACTTATTGTTACACTTAATAATAGTTTTCGAGCTTTATTTTTCAGAAGTGGACCATTTGAGTTATGCTTGTTCATTCCATCTCTACATGGTTGATTTTTTTGAAATACAATATATGAGTTTCCCAGGTGTTCTTGAACCGCTCCGTTTAACTATTTTGGGTTCTTTTGCATAACAAACCTTTCCAAACTAGTGCAACACAATGAAATGAGGTCTACTAATTGCAAATTATCTATTCTTCAACCTTATTAACAATGAACACCGGAAAAACTAACATCGAAGACTGGACGTAACCTTATGAAAAAAACATTATTTTTAAACCATATACAAGATATTAATTTCTAACCAAAATCTTAAACAATTAAACAATTTCTAACCAAAAAATTAAACAATTAAGCATCCATTTTGAACAAGTTTCTGCAGTAACATAATTAAAACCAATACATAAAACTAACTATGCACTAACATCAAAAAAATCTTGCATGTAAAATTATGCTTGTTTGAACCTAAGTCTGCACAAAATGAAATGATAACTCAAAAGATATTAACTCTAATTCTAAGTATGCAATATAGCTCTAATAAATCCGATTTTCTGACTATTTCCCAATGACCAAAACATTTTTTCCAGTTGAGGATTTGTGGAGAACTTGAGTGCAATAGAAATAACTTCATCATCAGTGAATCCAAGTTCGCTGAGTATATCACCAGTCTTTTTTTCCTCACGAGTGTTTACCATAGCTTGGGCAAAAGCATCCAAACGCTTTCCCTGTTGATCGAATACATATTTCAGCGTGTCAGTTAACTCCTTCATCATCTTGGTATCCTTTGCCGCTTTAAATGAGGAAGGCTTCTTTCCTTGTTTCTTCCCAGAAGATGAAGCCACAGAATTTGATTGTTGGAGTAGAGATTCACTACAATCATGATTTGAGTTAAAGAAATCCGTATCGTCTTCGTCCATTTCTTCATACCCATTCATTTGCACTTCTTCTTCAGCGTCATTGCCGCATACAGCAGCATCCCCATTTGCTCTTTCCTTACAAAATATTTTTTCCAAGCGCGTATAAAGGGGAAAAGGCTTTCCTGGAGTATACAACCTTACTCCTTGTTTCTAGAAAAAATAAAAAATAAAAGATCAACAAAGAAGGACAGACTATCAAGTAGAATAAAATTAATTCAACAAAATCAAACTTGTAAACCAACCTTCATATAAGCAGCGAGGATCTCTTTGTTGTCCACAACCACGCATTGCTTCACATCATCCCATCCAAAACCGCTACAGCCTGCCATGTCAGCAGCAAATTGATATTTCTCTTTCAACCTCTTAACCTTGTTTTTGCAATGCGTTATTTGAAAACCACCACTTGGAAACCTCTCATTCATTTTTGCAGCAAGTTTCTCAAAAGATCCAGGCCTAAATTGACCTGCATCAGCTATTCTTCCTTCAATAACAAGCTCCTCCATAAAACTAACAAATACCTCTGTCTCCTCATCAGTCCAAACATGTCTGTCCATTTGTCTCTACAATCTAGATTAACTAAATCAGAATTCAATTGAACATCATAAACATATCATGACATTATCTTTATAATATATCAATATAATATATTTAAATAAAATACACATAATAATTCAAACTATCAAAAACAAGCCAAAGGCAGTTAGCTTGGCTAGAAGAACAGTCTTTGGTGAAGGTGTCCTAAGACATGGCAACTAGCAGCTTGAACATTGGTATGTATAGTTCAGGTTGCCTTTCCATCAATTTTTTTTTTCAAAATCTAGGTAATCAATGCTTGTTTTGAAAGAAAGTGACAACAAGAGATTAAGTGAGCTAAGCATGAGTTCCAACTTCCAACCAAGCTAAAAATTTTGATAAGAAATCAGAGGAATGGCAAGTTAGTTGGAAACTGTTTTTTTTTTTTTAAATTCATTAGATGGGGAATTAAAAAGGATAAGAAAACCCACCAGGTATAATAAATATCATGAAACAAAGCTAACCAATCTTTCAATCAATCTAAAAGGGAAATTGGGCTGGAAAAGAGTTAAATATGATTGCAAGCAGAAAAATGCAAGACGTAGATATAAACAGAAATCACAGAAATGTGAAAACAGGAGGCTACAAAAGAAAGATGATCCATCTTTTAGGAACTCAGAAAAATAATTATATGATTAGGTCTTAGTTGATGTTACCACTTTGACACTATGTTGAAGAAAAATATGGAAAAGGAAGAGAAGACGATTGTACAAGTAACAAATACAGGAATATAAAGATTTCAGAGAATATTAAGATTAGAGAGAATGAATCAAAATGAATCAATAATATACATTTTCAATCAAATAAGCCAATCATATGACAATTAATTAATTCGGCTATGCATCCACTCATTGTACATTTCATGTGCTAAGTTGTCTCGCCAAACAGTCCATTCATTGCTACCCTCTACACTGTCAATCATTTCATCATCGCCATCTTGGTTATCACCATGCTCCTCTCCAATAAGCACTTGCTCATCCTCAAGTGATATGTCCTCCTCAGGATCGGAGTCCATATTAAGCCGAATAAAATTTTGTAATAAACAACAAGCAATAATTATTTTATTTTGTGTCTTGATTTGGTAGAAACAAGGACTCCTCAAAATTGCCCATCTCTTCTTCAATAAACCAAAACAACGTTCAATAATGTTCCTAGCTGAAGAGTGCTTCTTGTTAAAATATTCTCGAAAGTTTCTAGGCGCATTTCTACCATAGGCCCATTCTTGTACGTGGTATCGAGTTTGCCTATATGGTGCTAGAAACCCCTTGCAATTAGTATAACCAGCATCCACTAAATAATAATTCCCTATAAATTAAAAGAGACACGTTATGAGGATTAAGAAAATTTTATGAATTAAAAATTTTGAAGTGTTTTTGTTACCTAAAATTTAACTATTACATACCAATTGGTATCTTGAGGTTATTACGACGTGAAATTGCATCTCTAAGGACTCTTGAATCCGATGCGGATCCTTCCCATCCACTAAGTACGTACACAAAATTCATATCTCGATTGCATACGCCTAGGACGTTGGTTGATATTTTACCCTTTCTTGTTCTGTATCTTGATTTATCTTCTTCAGGGACAGTCACATCTATATATGTTCCATCTAATGCTCCTAGACAGTTCTAAAGCAAAGAAATTGAAGGTTCAAAACTATCTCTATACCAAACCATATATAATACAAAACCACAATCGCGTTTCTTCATTAGACGTACCTTGAACCATTTTCATTGGGGATCTATGCAGTCATCTGGAACAGGAACAGGCTTTGCAAACAACAGGCTTTGGACACGTATGACCGACGACAAAACTTTATTAAAATACTTACTTATTGTTTCTCCTGACCTATAAAATCTAACTTGGAGTGTGCGATTCTTTTTATGATGAGCTAAAATTATTAAAAATATAATCACTTGCTCTGGTATATTTACATGACATTCATCGCTTAATCCACCCTGAACTTTAAGTAACTCACATAATCTTTCTAATGCATCTACGCTCATCCTTAATTCCCAAATACAATTCCTATCGCCTCCTCCTATTATGCGGCTTAACACATTCCGTCTTAAGGGATTAGTATTAATTTCTCTATTCCTAATCAACAAATGTCTCCTTTTCTTATTTCTCAAACAAAAAAATGCAAACATCAAAATTAATATTGTGGCTGTCTCAAGTTCAATCTCAATCATAAAATAATAAAAAAAAAGAAATCGCCTAAATTGTTCAGAGTAGTCCAATGATTCCATTCTTCCCTAACAACAGATAAAAAATTTAAATCATAATTTATTATAAAATAACATAAATACTATAAATAATCAATAAGAATAAAAATAACAACATCACCAACTAATTATTTTATTTTTGCATTCAAATCAATAAGAAGAGTTCAATATAATTTTTTTTCATTCCTTATTCCATTCTAAACAAAATATGTTCAATCATTCATTCATAGCAGGACTGCATAAATTAAAAATTTTGACACCAAAAATACCATTTCTCATGTCCATATTCAATTTTTACATTTTCAAATCACAAACAATATAAATAAATAAAAATAAAAGAAGCCAGAAGAACCCAATAAGTTAAAGTAAAACAATACAAACGAAATTAAGAAGCAAAGAGGAAAGGCAGAGTTATATACCTGCGTGACTGAGAAAGAGAAGAACACGTGAATTCCAAAAGTTGTGACAAGCTCTAATAAATATTCTGCTTCTGAAATGTTGTAGTTAAATTAGTTGAGCAAAAAAATGAAGAGGAGAAGCAGTAAAGAAGAAGAAAAAGAAACAAAAAAAAGAAAGAAGAATAAGATAAAGTACTAAACAATAGAACACCAGAGAAAGAAGAGAAATAAGAAGAAGAAGAATGGGACAGAGAGCAAAGAGAAAGAGAAGAGACAGAGAGAAAGAAGAGAAATAAGAAGAAAAAGAAAGGGACAGAGAGCAAAGAGAAAGAGAAGAGACAGAGAGGTAGACCTGGGAAGTGAAACGAAAAAAAGAATCTGAAAAAGAGAAGGAAGAAGAAGAGACGAAACAGAGAACATGGGGAAGATAGGAGGAGAAGGCTGCTGCACAACACAAAATTAGGGCTTATGATATGATTTAAAAAAGGGTAACAATGGAATAATAATAATATGTAGGGATAAAATGGGAAAGAATTTTCATTAAAAAATCTGTGTCCACTTTGTTAATTTCCGTGTCCATCATTGTCCTCCATAAAAGAGTGGACACTAAAATTAAAAAAACTGTTCCAGAGACAATATGTCCACTGTCCATGTCTCTGCTACCAAACACGTTTTAAACATTTATTGTCCATGTCTTTGTGTACTGTCTCCAAAAACAAACGCTACCTAAGATATTTACTTGGAGAAGACGGAGTTACTATTGCGGCTAAAGCAATTGGAAGCACAATCAAGAAGCTTGATGCATCAATTCTTGGAGAGGCAGAGAAATGAATTTTGGATTGGAGGGTGTTACATTTGTGGACAAATGTAGACATCCTACTTGGTCTCGTAATTGAAGCTCTATGAGTCTAATTTCGGGTGCGGTGGGTCAAAGAAATTTACAACCAATTGTAATTCTCTTTTCTGGTATTATGATATTTGAATTCGATCTTTAACACGATTTATATGTCAAAAAGAGTTAAAAGATTTAAATAACAAATAGACTTATCCGATAAAATTGTTTACAGGCAACTAATTTTTAAAAGGATAAAAAATTACACTAACTCTAATGAAGTATGATATATTGGTATTAAGATAATTTATCTTTTTATGTGTGTTTATATGTAATTACAATTATACTGTAAAAACAAATGTATTGTAAAAACAAATGTACTATAAATTTTTTCGCAATTTTTTATTTACAAGAAATGTTATTAAATGATACAAGTGGCATGGGCAAAGTTTTTAAGTTTTCATAGATTATAACATTTATTTATATGTATAACATTCGTAAGTTCATGCTTATGTCATCCATAATTTCTTACACATTACATCCAAAGTTAAAGATACATAATATCCATAATTACATGAAATTAGTATCCAGAATTACAGTAAGCTATTTTAGTTATTATATTCGACATTAAAACTACCCTTATTGTATAAATAACTATCAGGTTGAGTTTTGATTGTTATTGTTTAGTTTTTTTTCAGGTCGCAAATCAAATCATTGGTATCAAGGAGATAGAGCTTGAGGAGGGGATGTGCTTCGACACATTAGAAGATGCGCACATATATTATACTGATATGAAGCAAGGACTGGTTTTGTTGTTAAAAAAGGAACAACTATCTGAGAGACAAAAAATGGTCAAAAGGTGCTTGTTAATCAAACTTTGCATTATAACAAATATGGCTACTGCACATCCCATGTAAAAGCATCTAAGAGAAGAAAAATAGTATCTTCTACAAACTGCAAAGTTTGTGTTTTGTAGCATTAGACAAGATGATTAGGCAATAGAGAATTTTTCGTTTAGAATTATCCCATACACATTCGCTTCATCCAAAGCTATCTAAGCATGTTTCCAGCAAACCGACAGCTAAGTATGCATGTGAATGGCCTGATACAACAAAACAACCAAGCTGGACGTAGACCGAGCAAGAAACACCTGGCACTAGCCAATGCCGTGAGTCACCTTGCCAACCTTACTTTTACAGAGAAGGATGTTAAAAATTACATCAATCGTAACTTACGCGTCGTTGGGGATGAGACGGATTCAACGGAATTGCTTAAGTACTTCTCACGAATGAAGGGGCTAAACCCAAACTTTTTCTTTGAGATAGATGTAGACGAAAACCACATACTCAGAAATGTATTTTGGGTCGATGCTCGGTGTAAAGCTGCATGGAAATATTTCGGTGATGTCGTAACATTTGACACTATTTACAAGACTAATAGGTACCAAGTTTTTTTTCGATTTAATTAGATTTTTCAACTAAGACATTGGATTTTACACTTACATGTTTTTATCTTTCCGTTATTAAGGTACGACATGTCATTTTGGTTCTTTCGTGGGCGTCAACCACCATGTGATATTTACGCTTCTTGAATGTGGATTATTGCGGAATGAGGAGACTAGTACATTTCAATGACTTTTCGGACTTGGATAAAGTGCATGGGAAAGTCTTCTGCTTGTGTCATAACAAACCAATGCCTTTAAATGCATTCTACATTAGAGGTCACCTTGCCAAACACATGCTATAGATGGTGCATATGCCATATTCTAAAGAAGATATCACATGAGTTGTTAGGTTTTCGTCATTTTGATGAGCTCAGCACGTGCATGAAGAGGATTTTGTGGGAATCCAGATCTAAAGATTCATTTGAGAGAGATTGGTAGAATTTTATTCAAGAGTATAACCTCCACAATTCTATGTGGCTATACAGCAGCGTGTGTCTAACATGGTTATGGATATTACTTTCTAGTAGACATGTATGTTGCACTTAAGGGTTAACATGCACTATTGTATTTTTGTTTTCTTTATTCATTAGCAGATATGTTTGTCGACCGACACATGTGGACGCCAATATTTTTCAAGGATGAATTTTGGAATGGCATGAGGAGCACACAGCGTAGTGAGAGCATAAATGCGATTTTTTATCAATATTTAAACAGTAAGAGCTCCCTATTCTAGTTTGTTTACTATACTAAAACTATCTTATAGACAATGAGCAAAAGGAGCTTGAGTGTGACGCTGCTGATTTAAGAGCGATTATCCCTTGTGCTTCCAACTCTCAATAGAGAAGCAATTTCAGAGAGAATACACTAACTCTATGTTTTAGAACGTTCATGATCAATTTATAAAGAAGGCGGATTGCATTCTCTCCTTAATCAACCATCATGGCACAAGTACAGTGTGTGAAGTTGATCAACAAAAGATGGTGTCTAACATGTCAGTGGATAGTTGATACCAAGTTGTCTATAGCTCACACTCATCAGAAGTTCGATGTGATTGCTATTTGTTCCAATCGGATAGTATTCTACGTTGTCACATTCTTGTTGTTCTTTTGCATTTTTGTGTAATAACGGTGTCCTCATAGTACATTATATCTCAGTGGAATAAGAATGTCAATCGCAAACACACACACACACATCAAGAGTAGCCATGACATGAACCATTCTGACGACAGCATTATCATTTTTAGGAAATTGTGTTCTCATTTTACGTCGCTCAAGATTTCGTGGCTTCTGCAGGGGATGCTGTTATATTGCGTGATGTCATTTGCAGTGCCTGGCACAAGCTCAAAGAACACAAAGAATCCAAGCGTCAAGCTGCACCTATAACAAGTGTAATTCACTCGCACAGGCATGATGGCTGCCCCATTGGCATAGATAAGCTACTAGGGCCATGTACACTACAAGAAAGATGCTGAATATTGTCGAATTTACCAATGAATTTAGTGTCGGAGGTTAGCGGCGGAATTGACAATAAATTCATCGAGTAAAAAAATTACCATCGGATTCAGTTTTCTGATGGTAATAATTGAAGAGAAAAAAGAAATATTTGCGCGATCATTACCGACGGTAAGATAACTAAATGAAACGTGTCGTTTTGGTCACAGACTATGAGTTACTAGCGGATTTTTTCGATAATAAATCCACCGGTAAAATTGACCTAAATTCGAATTTGCAAACTCTTCCCCTCCATTTCTCAAACAGCATCTTTGCCACTCATTATCGCTGCCTCCCGCAGCTTCGTCATGCCACCTCTCATTTGTTGCCACTTTATGTACTAAGCCTCTTTCTTTGATTAATTTCTTTTGATTTTTTTTTAACATTTGGGGGTTTAGGGTTTGTTCAATTGTTTGAAATATTTTTGAAATTGTTAATCGTCTTATTTTGTATATCTGTTTGTTCAATTATTTGTGCAATTATTACTTAATTTTTTGTTCGGATTTTAGGGTTTGTTCAATTTTTTGTTTAATTGTTAGATATTTATGTGTGTGTGTGTTGTTGTTGTTGTTGTTGTTGTTGTTGTTGTTGTTGTTGTTTGCCTTCTTTGCCTCCTTTGCTTAATGAATTGAATACGATGAGGATACATTTGTTATTATTTTTGTTCTGATTGATCTATTTTATGTCGTGTTTGTTGTTTTTTTATGTAAGTGTTTAAACATCTTATTGTTTGGGTGTTCTTGGAGTATTTAATTATAAAAAATATTGGAGTTAATCTGGTATTCTGGTATTAATTTTATATTATTATAGATTGTTTTTGTATTATGATGGAGGATTATGTTTTTCTTATTTTTATTAAATAATTTAAAACTGATAATGTTTCTTGTGATTTTTAATTTTTCATAATGTGGTGGATTGTTTTGTTGGAAGTTTTAAATTATGTAACAAATTGTTTTGTTGGAAGTTTTAAATTTTGTTTGCTTTAAAATTTATTTTAATTTTACTAGCACAAAATCTGCTCAATGAAATTTATTTGATGCACTGGTATGCAGCATTGTGACATGAACTGGAGAGTCATGGATTCAAATCTTAGATTGGCTGCATAAATCTGTGTTTTTAAATGTTAAGTAAATCGTTTACTCTGGGTTTATTGTAAATTTACATTTTGGCAGCTTCATTGATTTGGAATCAGATGATACTATTGCAATGAAACTCAGAGGGGATGGTAGATGTTATATAGCTATAGTGAGTGCATTTTTATTTTGTCAATTCTCAATGCTAAAATACTATGCTAGTGATTATCAAAAATAATTTGGTATGGTTGATTCTTTATTTAATGTAGTAGTATTAGTATAGCCTATCTCTAATGTTGATCAGTATTGCTCTTTTGATTTTTGATTTAATTTTGTTCAATTTTTGTAATTGAAGGTTTGGTGTATTTCAAATATGATTTTTCCTGCTTAATTGAATTATCTTATTTTTTAGTTTTAATGATAAACTTTGATATTTAAACTTGTTTGTGAACGTTTAACTAAAAATTATAGATAAATTATTATAAGAAATTGCAAAAATTTGAATTTTGTTAGTTTAAAATTATTAAATTTAAATATTTAAAATTATATATTTAATTTTCAAATAAATTTTTTATAAAAATTAAAATTTAAGTTTACCGACGAATTTACCATTGGTTAAATCTTCCGGTAACTATTAATTTAATTAATAATAATAATAAATAATATATTACCGTTAGATTTATTGGTGGAAAATTTGACGGTAACAAGTTCCAGAATTTTGCAAATTAAAGTTTATATCCGCCGGTAATTAGCGGTGGACGAAAAAATTCGCCAGTAAATAGTTACCAACGAGATTTATACCATCGAATTTATTCCACCGCTAAATCCAACGGTATCCAGTGAATTTCTTGTAGTAGTTGTGCTTCTACTCAAGGTCGTTCGGCGACTATCAAATATAGGACGACTCTAGACAAATCTATTAAAAAGAGGGCTCACAAATGTAAGAACACTCACCATCACAACGAGATAAATTTGCGATCTATACCCTTTTCGTGTGATTTCTCTTTTTTAGTGTGTTGACTAGATGATAATTTAGGATTTCATTTTCACTTTAATTTATGTGCTCAAGTACCTAATGGTACTGAACAATCATTTTTCATCAATGTGGCATCTTCCATCAAAGATACACAGTCACCTTGTTTATAAATTACGAACAATTTAGTTGTGCACTTTGGTTCTTTCACATCACTATTGAATTCATTTTGTAATGCTAAATAATTGTGTATAATTTTCTCTTAGTATATGTTATTTTTTATAGTGCTAATGTCATGTCTGTTTTTTTTTCTTACACACATTAGTGACCTTCTTTATTTATAGGAAGCATCTTTGGTGGACTTAAAAGATTAATAGCACTACATAAATGTTTTAGATTTTAGTAACTTACTACTTTATAATTTGGTCATTTTTGTATTTATGTGAGTTGTCATACTTGGCTCATAGAGTATGACATTCGATTTTAACATCTCTATGGTATTAATAGTTTAGTGAGTTAGTTTTATATATTTTATATACTCCCTTATTATAATTTTATGTATCATTATTAAATAAAACATAATAATAGATTTGGGCCAATAAAATAAAACTCTTTTATTTCTTTTATTCTTTTGTACCTTTATTATTTTTTTTACTTGTTAAAGTGTTTGTTAATCATTGTTATTGTAAATAAATCAGAATATAGTTAACATTGAATAGAAAACGTTCAATTGATAATTTGGTCATGACGATAAATTAGTGCATTAACTAAAGTTTAAAATTGAAGTAAAAAATTGGCTCGTACACAAAATAATATCTATAATTTATTATATATAATGTTCACTTTTATATATTTATGACGTGCATTATCTTAGCAACATAACACCTGTAATAAAAAAAATATCTATTGATTCAAACTTTTAAAACTAATATCATATTTTTACAGATTAATAGTTAAATTAGTCCTTGAAAGATAAGACATTCTTTAAATTCATTCCTAAAAGATTTTTTCAATCAAATTGGTCTTTCAAAGATTGCAAATTAATCATATTTGTCCTACAATCACTCCATTAACAATTTTCTTCAAAGATTAATGTTGTAAAATGTTAATTGATAACATATATAATACTTGATATGTCTAATTGGATATTGACTAAATATGTTTATGAAAATTTATTAATTTAGTCATTTCTCCAATTATTCTATTCCTAATATGACCTAGTGACTAAATTGATAGATTTTCGTAAACATATTTAGTCAACGTCTAATTGAACATATTATGTGTTATGTATACTATTAGTTAATATTTTACATCATCAATAAATTGACGACAATTGTGAGTGAAGTAATTGAAGGACAAATATGATTAATTCGTCATTTTTGAGGGACCAATTTAATTGAAAAAATCTTTGAGGGACGAATTTGAAAAATATCTTATCTTTCAAAGACTAATTTGACTATTAACCCCATATTTTTACCTTTTACATGCATCAGACTCTTTCAAAATAAAATGTCTTAAAATGGTTTGAAGAGTTTGCGACTAAAAAAAAGGTTAAATTGTAGCATATGATACTCCTAAAAATTTCTTACTTGCATATGCATATACTCTTAGGAATTTCTTACTCATATATATATATATATATATAGAGAGAGAGAGAGAGAGAGAGAAATTATAATTATAAAAATAGCAGGAATGTTTAAGGGTTAAGTATAGCTAACTTATAAAAAAGGTGTATTCTTTTTTTTATCCATTAAACACCCATAAGTATTTTTTAATAACATTCATAAAATCTTGAAATCAAATTAACAGTAAATCCACACACCAACACATATTCTAAGTTATTGTTTATAGTTTTGTTTAGTTTTTTATTTCCTTTCCGCCCCTCGAATCAGCGATTTCGTTTTCGGATTCTTCCAAGGGTTTTCAATCTTCTTTTTGCTGCCCCTATCATCCACATGGCAATGCGACACATTAAGTACATCTTCTACCACGCTCCTAGAGATGTTGTCCTTGCAAAATAGAATGTCGATTATCAGTTCCTTTCGAATTTGTTGCAGTTGGGCCTGTGATAATATATAAACGTATATTTGTGTGGTATAAAATACATTTCAAAATCAAATATAGATTCAGCCATTATAAATAAAATACATCCAAAAAGAATTAGATAATGAATAAGCAAATAAGTATCGACATATGTTTTGAATTATACTAACCATCATCCAAATAGGCATATTTGATTCCTCATCTACCACGGTTTTTGGATCCCACATTTTCATCTATTTTATAATATATATGCCACAGTCCCACCTATCCAACACAAACAACAGAGAGCTGTGTCAATATATTAAAATTTTGCTTCTATTTTTTTTTATATATTTTTCTCTCAAGTCCACTTACCCATTTGGTTGTGTTTGGGATCACTGTTTCATAGCAACACTCAAAACCCTCCCTTATGAATACTACACTCTTGTCTATAGCCGCATCCAATTCTTGGAGAAGAATTTCCTATGACAAGCCAAATAGAAAAAAGGAAAGAAAATTAAAAAAAAAAAAACATACAGTAAAAGTATCAAGTACCACTTACAGTATAATCAACATCACTTCTATTTCATTTACAACATATTTATCTATTTTCTTCCACCGCTCGAAGTTTGGTCCATTGTGTATGGAGTTTAACACCCATAGATTATCGGTATGCCGGTGGAGTACATATAGCCACCAACGATCATTTTGACATACTGGAACAAACTGCTTCATGGTTGAAAAAGCATGTTAACATGTAGTTTTTTTTTATCAAATGCTTATAAAGAAAAGAAGATTTTGTATATAGTTGTTAAGCAATTAATTATATAGTCCATTTCTTTTGCCTTTTCCTCATCGAACCAGTGCTGTCTACAACCTATGATCCGACTAAGAATAGGAATGAATCCCTTTTTCGTGCTCACACATCATTCAATATTTTCATCAGTTAATATTAACCCCTACAAACCCACATTTTGATTATTTGAACACTTGTTTAGAGTTATTATGTTATCTAACTAATTACAATTTACCACTTAGTAAGTAACAATCAAGTATCATCAAGATATCTAAATAACATCCTTATCATACCTAAATGTCATAATTAAAGATTTAGTTGGTTAAGGACACTTTGTACTAACCATCAATCTAGGCGAAAGACGGTAAAAATTCTTGCAAAACCTTGCGATGCTCAAAGCATTGAACATGGCACAATAGTAATCAACCACCTGAATATAATAGAATAATGCATTTTATAGCTCTATAACACACAATACATATTCATCAAATTTTGATGCCATTTTGTTCTATCATACCGCATCGCTTACTCTTCTTTGCCAGCCTAATGTTTGCAAGTCCACTCGGTGTAACTCAACATCATCATCATTCCGAATGGTATGTTGTGTACCCTGCGATCTGTCACCCACCTGTATATATTGTTTATGTTATTACATGTAGGCCTTGCAACACTCCCTGATGGCATTGGTGTTTTCGCCACATCTTTCGATTTCCTTATATTTTTTGGTATTCTGGGTTCTGGCATCATATTTGGCCGGTTTATTACCGAAGATTCGGATGGTGAGTCTGGTAGGTGCATTTGATGCCAAGTGAGAATGATGGGATTGAAAAGTCTATCAGAATTAGATCTTCTGGCGCAACATTCAATACTGTGTCAAGTTCTCCCAAATCCATGCACGTAAATTAGCACTTAAGTCATTTTAAGTTAGTTCCTATTGCAAATTCTCACGCAAGTCTTTTCTACTTTATTTATTAGGCAAGCATGTCTTTCTCAAAGTGTTTTTAGTGTAGACTAAAGTAAAAATGGAAGAGCAATACCAATATTTTCATACGTTTAACATCTATAATGTTATACGAATAACATCCTATGTAAAATATACAATACATCCGAATTTAAAAAAAATCAGAAGTAACAACTAATGATTTTGACTATAACTATCAATGTTTCGTATCAATTCATTATCAAATCGTTTTCCTTAAAAGCGAATCAAGAGCAAGAATATTAGTTATTGGATTTGTATTAAAGCTAAATGAAATTAACTTGCCTTTTCTCTAAAGAACATTCATCAAATTTACCATCTACTACCTTTTCAGCCATTGTGTCAGGCATAGACTCATTCCTCATAAGCGTTCTCTTAAAAGTCTTCTTCTTACAACTGGGATTCCTCCTAACACATCCCTTCCTTGATATGCAACTGCACTTTTTATTTAAATAAATTTGAGGTTGAGTAAAAGAGGGAGATAAAAATAAAGGAACTAACACAAATCTAACGTGATCAAGTAAAGCTAGTACTCTCAAATCCATTCAGTGTTTGAATTCGAAAGTTTTCCCAAACTATTTTAGTGCAGAATAAAGTAAAAGAAGAAGAATAACACTTGCAGTTTCATGAGTTTAACATCCATAAGGTCATATATATAACATCCGAATTAAAAGTCATAAATACAAAACGCTGATTCTCAACAAAAATATCAAAAATCAATATCAATTCATTATCAAAGCAATAATGGTGAATCAAAAAGAAGAATATTATCTATTCTAATTCGTATTAGTGCTAGAATACCATTAACTTGCCTTTTATATGAAGGACATTCATCAAATTTATCATCTGCTACCTTTCCAGCTGTGTGTCAAGCATAGACTCATCCTTTATGGGCATTCCCTTACAAGTCTTCTTCTTATAGTTGGGATTCCTCCCAAGGCATCCCTTCCTTGATACACAAATGTGCTTTCTATTTAAATAAATTTGAGAGTGAGTATAAGCAGGAGATAAAAATAAAGGAACTAACACAAATCTAACCTGATCAAGTAAAGTTAGTACTCTTAAATCTATTTACAGTTTCAATTCAAAAGTTTTCCCAAACTGTTTTAGTGCAGAATAAAGTAAAAGAGGAAGAATAACACTCGCAGTTTCATGAGTTTAACATCTATAAGGTCATACATATAACATCCTTTCTTAAATATACATAACATCCAAATTACAAAAATTATAAATACAAGAAGATGATTCTGAACACAAATATGAAAATTAGAATCAATTTATTAGTAAACCAATAATGGCGAATCAAAAAGAAGAATATTAGCTATTGTAATTCGTATTATGTAAGACCCGGAATTTTCGGAAAATATTATTAATAATTAATTTCAGTTTATTTATTCGTTAAAGACCTTATTTTTAGAAATTATTTTATCGGATGTAATTAAATCAAATTTTGATAATCAAATTGAAAATTTTACTTTATCTTATAATTATTGAATAATTTTCTATATTTAAATTTTAAAATTTAGCAGTTAAGAATTTTATATGATTTAGTTTAAATAATTGAGATTTTGGAATTTAATACTTTAGTTTTTATAAATAAAGAAAATTAATTATATTATCTCTAATTTTAAATTACAATATTTGATTAAAAATTAATTAGCAAATTGATAATCAAAAATATTTTTTTAAAAATAATTTTAAGGGATTATATTAGATTTTTAATTAATACTATATACCCTAATTCCCAAATTGAAAACCCTAACCCTTTTACCCCACCGTCTCAGTGTCATACACCACCGCCATCCCTTCCCTAAGATGCAGCGCCGTAGAACCAACCCCGTCGCCATTGCTGTTTGCGTCCCATCGCCGCCTCTGGAGGGAGGCCGCCGTCGCATCCAGCCATGTCGTTACAACAGAGCCGCCGATCCGCTGTCGGAAGACAGACCCACGAAGAGAGAAAGCGAAGGAGCTCGCGCTTCCTTCTCACTCGTCAGATCCGCTGTTCGCCGTCGTCGCCTCTATTCCGTCACGGGAGAAGGACACGCAAGGGCAAAAACAGAACCGCGAGAGCTCAGCCACGGAGGGAGGAGATGTGCGCCTGACCCGTCGCTGAACCGCGTCACCGCCCATGAAGCTGTCTCCGTCGCCGCTGCCGGAGGTTCGTGCCTTGCCTCTGCCGTCGGAGACCGCCGCTGGATCCTCTGACTCGATAAGCATTTCGTTCTGAGATCTTTAAAATTGGTAATCTGTTATGAGTTATTAAAGGTTCTAAGATGTTGGTAATGTAGGGTCGAGCTCTGAGTCTTGCGCGCTAAGTTCAATTGCTGTTGCATGCGGCCTCAAGCTGCTGCGTCATCACCGGAGCTACCGTTGCTCAATTATTCGTAAGCCTAGTAAGTCATTCCTTGTTCCGAATTCTTTTAGTTGCTGTTCTGTTGTAGATTATTGAATTTTACACGACTTTAATATCTCAAGATCAAGTTTTGTTGTGAGTGGCGCTTTTGGGGATGTTACGGCTGCGGGAAATAGTCAGACTCGATGCCGTTCGATTTCAGGCCGAGGAGAAAAGGAATTCTCCGACGCGTTTGGTTGCGGGTTTGCTTGTCGAGGTAGGGGTTTTCTTAAAACTTATTTTATGTTTGTGATTATAATTGTCTTATAAATGTGGTTGTTTGCTGGACTGAATGACTGATTGCTTGAGTGGTGTGTGATTGTTGAAAAGAAATTATTTTGAAAAGTTATTCAGTTGATTATTATGAAAAGTGGTTTTCTTGGTTTTGAAGTTATTTGATAATGTAAATGAACCGGCTTTGGAAATTATTTGAGATATGAAAATGAATTAATTTTGGAAGCGGTTTAATTTTGAATTAGTTTGATTTTATAAATGATTTAGTGTTTAGGCTGGTTTAATTTTGAAAAAGATTTATTATTGAAAATAATTGGATTTGAAAATAATTTGATATTAGAACTGGTTGGATTTTGAAAGAAATGATTGAGATTTGGAAATTGTTGAGAAAGGGTTTGAGAAATGTTTGGATGGGACCCGAAAAGGGTGGCAGAATTCGAGTTTTAGAGGAGATGCTGGCGAAATTTTATAAAATTGGACGTTTCGTTTTAAGTAATTATTTAAAAAGATTCGTTTTTAAACATTATTTGTTTTAAGATTGATTTATTTAGAAACGAAAGAATTATGTTTTGAATTGGGATTGTTGATGAACGGAATGGAAAGAATGATGATGAGGACTGATTTTGGAATATGATTTTTTTAAATGAATTTGGAAATGAGATATGGATTGACGAATGATGATGATATTGAGAAAGAATTAGATATTGATGAATGTTGAATGAATTATTCATATGGCTTATGAATTTGAATTATCTCAAACACGAGTTTTCGTGGGTAGACACGGTGGCTTGCGACCACTTGCTCCAGGTTGAAACTCGATACTCTATTGACCCTACGACGTAAGGATGACCGGGCACTTATAAATTCCCGATAATTGTACCCCCATTGAGCGATTTAATATATATATATATATATATATGAGAAAAAGCTACACATAGACTCATGGGGATGCACGTCAAGGGACAGTCCAAAGGATTAGCAAACTAGACTTGTCGGATTGGCTGTATAACTGACAGATGAGCTCATTAGCCATTGGATAGGCATGCATCATATGCATTTATATGCTTTGTTTGGGTTTGAATTTGTTTTGGTTTGCTTAGTTGTTAAACTGTTATTAACTGCTATCTAAACATGTGTTTTTCTTATTTGTTTCGCCTGTGTTTGTCCTGGTGTGTTACTTTTGAGAATGAGCTTTGGTGCTGAATTGATGATTGTGTTGATTGATTGCGTGGTTAGTTTCTGATTAAGATTTTCTTATAAAAAAAGAAAGGTTTTGGATTTCTAAATGTTTAAATATTGATTTTCAACAAGGTTTTTTGGATTACTAGTTGTTAGTTTTTAAAATATTCAAAGGACAAACAATAATCACTAAGCTTAAAAATAGATTTCGCTTAAAATATGTTATTATGACAATTTTGAAACTCTATGGTGAGACCGTGTGGTTAGATTCTCACCCCCTTACAGCTTTATCTTTCCAGGAGACGGATGAAAAAGCTCACGAAGGGTTGTATTGCATTTCGCTTAGTCGATAATGCTATTTAGTTTTTATTTACTTTTTCCTTCGCCTTTTACCTTTACGAGTTTTTATAAGAGGGATAGGTATTTGATTATGTAATGCTTGTAAAATTAATAATATGTATCCATATATATGTATATATATATATATATATATATATATATATATATATATATATATATATATATATATATATATATGTATCCCTTGTAAGTATTAATATTTGTATGTATGTAAGTTATCTACTTAAAAGTCTTCTGAGTAGTAATTCGGTTTAAGTTTTTAAATAGGCTCATATTTTAGTAATAAATATTTTAAGAGTCATCGTAATATCCGAGCTATCAAAGTAGCGCATCCGGAAGCGTGGCATTTTGATAGTTAGGGTGTTACATATTAACGCTAGAATACCATTAACATGCCTTTTATATGTCTTCTACTTACACCTTTATTTCCTCCTAATACATCTTTTCTTGGATACGCGATGTGCTTTCTTGATAGGGCAGTCTTCATCCTCATGAATTCTAGAGGACTCTGTAGTGAACAATATTTAAGCTCTATTTCATTGGAGCATAAAAGAGGTGATCACGTAAACATATATTTCATAGTTAACACTCTTAAAAAATGGAATTTGGATTTTCCGAATTTTGAATTTTCACTTTAGAGGATAAAGTGTGATCACTCACCCTTGAATGATTTTTCTCCCATATTTTCTCTTGGTCTCACCTAAAAAATAAATGGTGAGAGATCACAGTTTATACTCTAAAGTGAAATTCAAAATTTAGAGGATTCAAAGCCTAGAAAATGTATAGTTATTCTATGACTTACCGAATGCCATGTGCTTTTCTCTTTATCCATTGTCTTCAGATCTACAAGCGTCCAATCTCTAATCCACGTTTATCTCCCATTGTATTTTTCTAAATTTTTATTCTTATTAGTATGGAGATATATTATCTGCAACTTATAGCAGTAAATATCATTAAAGTATATTATAAGCTAACAAATAACAATTAAAAAATTAGGGATTTATGACTAATCAGTAACGCGCACATACAATTATCCACTGTCTTCTTTTCTACATTTTGAAACCTTTTAACCCCTATAATGAGCTCATCGTAAATGTACCTGGCCTAATAGATTTGCATTGGGTTCGATACATCGATCACAGCACGTACATGTATATCTGAAATGGTAGCCTTTAGCGAGGGAAAAAAAAATACTTTGATACCAGCATGACGAAGTGTCTCCAGAAAATAATTCTTTCGTCTTTAGTCTTCATGAAGCATATATTTACATCCTTTTTCAATTGGCCCTGTGTCTCTCGCTTCAAGCTATAAAAAATTTGGTGTTTGTCTAGTGTTTTTGGTTTCCGAAAACTTGCCCTTGCCAAACAGAAAAATGAGTAACTAAAGAGATTAAATTTTCTCTTTTTTTCTTCTTTTTCTATTTTCTTAGGAGGCTTACTTATCATGATTCGGTAGATCAAAACACTGCACAATAAATTTAATTGTAATTAAGATTTTTTTTGTGTGTCGATAATCAATGATTTTTTTCGTCTCGAATGTATGATAATATTAAGGCCACTATTATATCTTGGTTGACAGCCAGTTAAGCATATATCTCAATGAGTCAAAATTTATGATTTCCACCTCCCTCATTTTCTCATTGCCTGCTTTATTTAGAACTTAAATGCTCCATCATTGCGCCACAAAACATGACGAGTACTTCCATTGTTGATCTCCATCCTCTGCCAATCTCTTGTCAATTATATTTACCATACATATAAATAATTACCAAACAAGTATATTTTTTTGGGAAGGTCTCAATGCGGTAGATTTCAACAAATTCTAACCAATGTTTAGTCTGTATTTAGTTTTTAAGATTATGTTGCATTTAGACTTTGTTTAAATTTATATGCAAAATTACTAACGTTCACCGATGATTCAAAATGATAAAATCTATTGATTTTGTAGTATTATTTTTTTTTTTACTTAGATTAACAATATATATAAAATAAAAGTTTAAGGTTTCGAATTTGAAGAAATAAATAAATAAAAATATATGAGAAGCAATGCTAGAGTATGATATATGATTAGTGGATTAGGTGAAGCTTAGCGCAATATGTATATTTGACTATTTGCATAAGGTTATGTTAGGTAATTAATAATTTTTTTGAATAATAATATAAATAATTATCAATCAAATCAAAACATATTATACTTCTAAATTATTCACCTAAATTTTAATATTAGAATAATTATTCGCACACCTAATGAAATGAACATTCAATATATCCATTGTTCATATTGTTTAGTATTTTTATTGTCTACTTATACTTTTCTATTTGTATAATGTTTAGGAATTCACAAACACATTTTTTTCAATCTCTATTTATAACAAATAAAAAGATGTATAAAGGGATAAGAAAAATGTTAAAAAATTAGTAAAATTTATTTATTTTTGTCAGTTAATTAATAATATTTAAAAGTGTAAATAAAAAATAAGTTATTAGATGGTTAAATTAAAAAATTGAATTAATAGCTATAAGTGTTGGACAAAAATAATAAAAAATAAAAGGACAATCTAAAAAGAAAAACAACGAAAATTGGTTTCCTAAATGGATTGTAATACATATTATCCAATGTATGGTGCAGCACACAATGCTTCAAATTTGGTTTTGTTTGGTTCCCGCGGAAAGCTAAACACAAGCTTCAACCACCATGGATAGTTTGAATCTATGATAGAAATGGCAGAATGTAATTACATTATTTAGCGGTAATGGTTGATAATTTGGTGTAGAGCTTGCAATGAAGTTGAGTGGTTGTTCACCGTTGCAATCTAAACCTTTAACTAAGGCAGTGAATGAAAATCCAGAATGTCCGTATAGTAACTAGAAACAGTGTAAAATTTAGAAACTAGATAAAAGAAAAGAAAAGTGATAAAATGCTGCGCACCCACCGTAATCCAACTACTCCTCACCGTAACAGTATCAAGATCTCCGCTGCGAAGCCACAAACAGCCACGAGCGCATTAACGCGCAGAGGTGTCGCGCCTCCAGTAGGGGCCAGCGTCACCGTGGACGGTGGAGACTGTTCGGCGGCGTCAGGACCCGGCGGCTCGATGTAGGGCGGCGGCGGCGGTTGGTTGAGGCTGGGTGGCAGGCCTTGGCCACGGTTGACATTGATCTCGAAGGCGAGGCCACGATGGCACTGGAGGCCGTCGGCGGCGTCGGAGAAGAAATAGTTGCGTCCGACGACGGTCAACGGAACGGAAATGGTCAACGCCTGGCTGAAACTACTGCTTCCGCTATCGTATACGAAGGTGCCGTTGTCGAAGTCGTCGGCGTTGCAGCTCAGGTAAGAGGTCTCGTTGTAGGTCTGAACCACCGTTTGATTCGTGTTCGTTTTGAAAACTGATAAAATTGGAAAATAAGAATTAAAAATTGAATCAGATTCATTGCTGCGTTTGGTTGGAACTTAAAACAAATCAGATAATCAGATAGAAATGTGTAATTAAGTAATTATTATTACTTCATCGAGTTTTAACTTTCAACAATCAATTTAATTTTCTTTTTCCCTTTTGTTTTTGTCAAAAACGAAGCAGTATTCATACGTTAAAAGAGAGAGAAAAGAAAATGGAGAGTGTGATTGAGCTTACTGAGAAAATCGCCGAGGTTGAATGTTTGAGTTGAAGCCCAAGAGGAGTAGTTGGTGGCGGCTGTGCTCGTGGTGGAGTTGAACAACCATCCGGATGCACCGCCCACCGTGTGGTTGTGGTATCCGCTGGATGATGCTGCAGCGTAGACGGCGGTGGTCAAAGCGAAAAAGACCGCGAGGTAGGCTGCGATGGGCGGCGCCATCGGCGGAGATCGGTGTTGATTTGAGAGCAGATATTGCGTTTTGTGTTGTGTGAGGATGTGACTGTCAAATGTCAATGAAGAAAAGGCTGAAGGTGAGTTTTCAAATAAAGAAGTTTAATTTAATTTAATATGAAGCATAACATAATAAATGGATCATGAAACTAAGTCATGGAACGTGGGAGGGAAGTGGATTCAGGAATTCAAAATTAAAATTGTGTTTATCATTAGTAAATTATAAATGTGGTGGTTACAATTATCTCTTCCTGTATGGAGATTTGAAACTCCATAAAATTTTAGAAAGGAAATACCATAAAAATTCATTTTTATCCTATATTAATTTGGTTCAACAGTACATGATTGAGTAAATTTCCATAGTAATTTTTAAGATTCATGTGATTACTCAATGTAATTCTCAAGATCCCAATTTTTTTATTGTAATTCTTTAAATAGAGTTCTGAATACTCAGTAGTTCTTGAGTATATTTCTGATAATGAGTTATCACCGGAGCGCTTACGTAACATTGTTTTGCCATGCTGGATGACTCCAACGGCTAGCTGAGCTGGCTCATTTTCAATTTATACCCACATTAATTCTTCCCACTATATTTAACCCTAAATCTCCAAATTTTGATAAACAGCTACAAATAACTCAATTATATTTAAAATGCTGCAGTTGCCTAAAAAATCAACCATAATCCATTAACTAAACTAAAGGAAAGAGGCACAATGCAACGAAGAAATAAGCAACCTTGGCACCTTAAAAGTCGACGGCATTGTAGCCTGAAAAAGAAGAAAAACTCATATTTTCATTAACTAAAGAGAAAAAAATTAGAAGTTTAATTAGACAAAATTTATGGCAAGGTATTATTAGTATCTAAATCTCTAGCGTCAAATTGTGGCCTCTGAAAGAAAATGCTACGATTCCAAGAATATTCAAGGCAAGAAACAAAGATGCAGAAGATGATGGCGATGACAAAGGTTCATAAGAGATGGAGGGTAGCCTTTATTAACTCACAGATAGAACCCAAACCATGGTGGAGTAAGTGATTGCTGTCACAACACCTATGAGTGAGAGCCCTCCAATCGAATTAAGGTTTGGAAGCTGAGACAGGACAATAGATAGATAAGTGAAAACCAGGTACCACTCCACTGTGGTTAAAGAATTTGAGGTATACGTTAGACCACAAACTATTTGAAAGAAGAGTTTCATGATTTTTCCTCCTATAAGGATCAATGCAGTTGCAGTTCCTGCTGATAAATAAACAGTTAGAAACAGAGCAAGCCACACCCCTATATATATATATATATATATATATATATATATATATATATATATATATATATATATATATATATCTTCAAATAACTTGGTTTGAGTACCCAACATAGTTTTTGAGAATCAATTATATGTAAAGTATTCTTGCATTGTTAATTATGCAACTTTACATAACAATGTGATATAATAAATAAACTATATTAAATAAATTCACCAAATGCTACTTGAGCAAGCTTCACATATCTGTTGTACCTTTTTTCAGAAACAGCTTCATGCAGCTGAACCAAAAGTCATAAAGTGTACAGTTGCCAACAATATGCTATGGTTAAAGAAAGGATTTCCCAAACTATCCACGAAAATCTCAGCTAAAAGCTTATTCCAAATCAAAGCAATAAATATAACAAATAATTGGTTTGCATAAAGGATGGAGGTCTAAAAGTAATAAAGAGGTGTGATCCAAACCCAAAATTTCCACAAAAATTTCGAAAACACCAAAAAGAACACTGAGCTGTTTCTCAGATCTCCTGGACGCGGATCTCTCGAAAAGTGAGCCTTGCAAGCATCATGACCCACATGTAAATGCTCAAACTTGACAATAGAATCGGAACAAAAGCACCACTCACAAAGAAACCAGAATTGGTATCGGAATCCAAGTAAGAGTGAAGGAAGAGGGAAGAGAGGGTAACGAAGGAGACAGTGAATGCAACGTAGTATTGATCGATGTAGAGGCGGGATTGAAGGTGAGCATGATCGAGTCTGAGCCTGAAGATCTGGGCATTCTTCTCGTCAAAATTGAGCTTGTCCTTATTCTTGGGCCGCTTTCTGAGGTCGGGAGCAGGGCCTTCGGGGGAGCTAGAGCGGCGAATGGCAACACGAAGGCTGTTGGTCGTGAAGGATTGTGCATCAGGGTGATGTAGGTTTGGAGAGTGTAGAGGAAGAGAATTGGGAGCCTGAAGAATACGATGAAGAACGTGAGGAAGAGGGAGAGCGAAACATGCAGGAGTGGGGCTTTGTACAATAACACCAACTGTGAGGGACCAATGTGGGTATAGTGGGAAGGACCAGCGTGGCAAAATGACGCTACGTAAGCACTCCGGTGATGATTCATCACCAGAAATATGTCCAGAGACCACTATGAGTACTCGGAGCTCTATCTAGAGGACTACAATAGAAAAATCGAGATCTTGAGGACTACATTGGGTAATCACACGAATCACAAGGACTACTATAAAAATTTACTCTGCATATATGTGTATAGCAAATGATCAATCATCACACATTTCTCTCGCTTGTCTTGCAGATACCAAAATAGCTATAGAGTTTTTAGATGGAGGATAATTCTAATGATCTTGATTATTCAAATGAAAACTATTTAGACGAGTACGAGTAGAATTATTTACTTTATTTTACTTTGAATATTTTGTATTATTAATGAATTGAAATTTAAAAGAATATAAGTCTAAGTTTAATTATTTATGTCGTCTTAAATTTTTATGTTAAAAAAATATTTATTATTTTGATAAGTTTGTAAATTTATTATCTAATATTTAGTATAAATTTTATTTGGTTTAAGTATTTTTTTCGTCCCTAAAGTCTTGGATCAAAATCAAAATCGTCCCCGACCTTTTTTTCGTATTAAAATCATCCTCAAAGTTACAAAATGTTATAAAATCGTTCTTTTGTCCATAAACAACATTTTTCTAACTATTTTTCCCTTAAAAAATACCAAAAAATCCTTCTTACCCCACCACTAACTTCTGCATCATCTTCATCATCCCTACGCATCTCTCTTCCTCTCCCTCTTCCTTTCTTCATGGCCATTACCATTGCCACCATAACCATCACACCTTCTTTCTCTCTAAATCACTATCACCCACCCACAAACTAAATTCAGCAACAGCAACAAATTTAGCAACAAATTCAACAACATCAACACACTTTCAGCAGTAGCAACAACAAAATGAACAACAGCAACAACAACATCTACAAAATAAATCAACAAAAATTTTAAATTTAACAACAATTCAGCAATTATCAACTGAAACTTCATATCCAAAATTAGCAGCAACAGAAATTAAAAAATTTAAAAGAAAGAAATTATGTTTATCAATTTAAATTCTTCAAAAAAAAAAAGAAGAACAAAAAGAAGAGGAAGGAAGGGACAGTGCAAGAACCTACTGCCATCAACCTCTGGCTGCTGCCATCCTCAGTGCGCCGGTTCTACCCTCCTTCTTCCTCCCCTTCTTTTCTTCGTCCTCTTCCTTCCAACTGCCACCCACCGTCACTGATAAACCCCATTTTTAGGGTTTATCTTGTATTGAATTTAGAGTATTTTGATAACCTTTTGTCACATTTAGCCTATGAATTAGCATGGTTTTGTTATCTCTCCCATATTTATGCTTAAGTGTAAAAATATGCTTTTTAAGCCTTATTTTGATGAATTCTAATTTCTCCTTGATTCCATAAGATGCCTTGCTGTGTTTGCTAGTAATTCCAGGATTGAAATAAGCTAGACATGGATCAAAGGAGCAAGGAAGGAAGCATGCAAGTGGAGAGAAGCATAAAAGCCAAAGAATTGATCTCAGCCAAGCACGCGCACGTGCACAAGGCGCCCGCGCGCACATTGCAGAATCGACCAGGGACGCGCACGCGTACCGTGCGCGCACGCGTCGATGACCGCACATGACTTCATTAAAGCAACACGTGCCTGGCGATTTGAGAGGGTTTCTGAACCCATTTTGGCGTCAAATGCTGATAGAAAGGAATAAAAGGATCAAGGATTGAGGGGAAGGTGATGAGCGGATAATTTGTACGCTTTTTGGCATTATTTTTAGTATGTTTTTAGTATGATCTAGTTAGTTTTTAGTATATTTTTATTAGTTTTTAGTTAAAATTCACTTTTCTGGACTTTACTATGAGTTTGTGTGTTTTTCTGTGATTTCAGGTGTTTTCTGGCTGAAATTGAGGGACCTGAGCAAAAATCTGATTCAGAGACTAAAAAGGACTGCAGATGCTGTTGGATTCTGACCTCCCTGCACTCGAAGTGGATTTTCTGGAGCTACAGAAGCCCAATTGGCGCGCTCTCAACGGCGTTGGAAAGTAGACATCCTGGGCTTTCCAGCAATATATGATAGTCCATACTTTATTCAAGATTTGATGGCCCAAACCGGTGTTCAAAGTCACCCTCAGAATTCCCAGTGTTAAACGCCGGAACTGGCACACGAATGGGAGTTAAACGCCCAAACTGGCACCAAAGCTGGCGTTTAACTCCAAGAGGAGTCTCTACACGAAAATGCTTCATTGCTCAGCCCAAGCACACACCAAGTGGGCCCGGAAGTGGATTTTTATGTCATTTACTCATCTCTGTAAACCTTAGGCTACTAGTTCTCTATAAGTAGGACCTTTTACTATTGTATCTGGATATCTTGGTAGCTATCTTTGTTCTGATGCTATCTTAGATCATTGGGAGGCTGGCCATTCGGCCATGCCTAGACCTTGTTCTTATGTATTTTCAACGGCGGAGTTTCTACACACCATAGATTAAGGTGTGGAGCTCTGCTGTACCTCGAGTATTAATGCAATTACTATTGTTCTTCTATTCAATTCTGCTTGTTCTTGTTCTAAGATATCACTTGTTATTCAACTTGATGAATGTGATGATCTGTGACACTCATCATCATTCTTACCTATGAACGTGTGACTGACAACCACCTCCGTTCTACCTTCGATTGGGTGAATATCTCTTGGATTCCTGATACACGATGCATGGTTGATCGCCTGACAAACGAGCGCTCGCCTGACAACCGAGCCATCCATTCCGTGAGATCAGAGTCTTCGTGGTATAGGCTAGAACTGATGGCGGCATTCAAGAGAATCCGGAAGGTCTAACCTTGTCTGTGGTATTCTGAGTAGGATTCAATGATTGAATGACTGTGACGTGCTTCAAACTCCTGAGGGCGGGGCGTTAGTGACAGACGCAAAAAAATCACTGGATTCTATTCCGGCCTGATCGAGAACCAACAGATGGATAGCCGTGCCGTGACAGGATGCGTTGAACATTTCCACTGAGAGGATGGGAGGTAGCCACTGACAACGGTGAAACCCTTGCTTGAGCTTGCCATGGAAAGGAGTAAGAAGGATTGGATGAAGACAGTAGGAAAGCAGAGAGACGGAAGGGACAGTATCTTCATACGCTTATCTGAAATTCCTACCAATGAATTACATAAGTATCTCTATCTTTATCTTTATGTTTATTTCGTTTATCACCCACATCCATTTGAGTTTGCCTGACTGAGATTTACAAGGTGACCATAGCTTGCTTCATACCAACAATCTCTGTGGGATCGACCCTTACTCGCGTAAGGTTTATTACTTGGACGACCCAGTACACTTGCTGGTTAGTTGTGCGAAGTTGTGTTTATGCCATGGTATTGAACACTAAGTTTTTGGATTCATTACCGGGGATTATTTGAGTTGTGAAAAGTATTGATCACAATTTCGCGCACCAGAAGGCATAAGGAATCTAGCATATAGCATAATTAGGATTAGTTTAGAGTTAGTTTCTAGAGAGAGAAGCTCTCACTTCTCTCTAGAATTAGGATTAGGTTTAGGTTAATCTCTCTTCTTAGATCTAGGTTTAATTCATGCTTTGATTCACTTTTCCTTTACCAATTCTTAATCTTCTTCTCCTCCTCTTTCTAGTTGTGTGCTTTAATAATTGTAATTCTTCATTTTGTTTTGGATAGATTGTTGTTCCTTTGTTTTCTTTTAATAATGCAATTTGAGGTAATTCATGATAATTGTGATTTCCTTGATTGTTGTTGTTAATTCATTGCAATAAATGTTGTTAGATTCTATTCTTGTTCTCAAATTACTTTGATTTTCTTTCGTACCTTCCAAGTGTTTGATGAAATGCTTGGTTGGATTTTAGTGTAGGTTTTGTTCCTCTTGGCCTAGGTAGAGTAATTAGTGACTCTTGAGTTATCTAATTCCTTTGTTGATTGATAATTAGAAGTTGCTAATTGATTTGAATGCCTCTAAAGCTAGTCTTTCCTTTAGGAGTTGATTAGGACTTGAGGAATCAAATTGATTCATCCACTTGACTTTCCTCCATGGTTAGAGGTTAACTAAGTGGGAGCAATGAACAATTCTCATCCCAATTGAGGAGGATAACTAGGATGGGATTTCTAGTTCTCATATCTTGCCAAGGGCTTTGTTAGTTGTTAGTTTATTTTCTTTGCCATTTATATTTCTTGTCTAAAATCTTAAAAACCCCAAATATAACTCACAACCAATAACAAGACACTTCATTACAATTTCTAGGGAGAACGACCCGAGGTTTGAATACTTCGGTTTATAAATTTAGGGGTTTGTACTTGTGACAAACAACTTTTTGTATGAAAGGATTATTGCTTGGTTTAGAAACTATACTTCGACGAGATTTTATTTGAGAAATTCTAAACCGTCAAAAATCCAATCATCAGTCACCGTTCGTCGAAAGCCAGCAGCCACTACAAGCGGCGCCTCTCCCTTCTCAGAACACGTTACAGTGCTGCCATGTCGACGGATTCGAAGCTGAAGATGACAAACTTGAAGATGCTTCTATCGATCCCACCACTCTCTGTTCGTCACCTTCCTAACCTCTCACAACTAACCTCACTCCTCCTACCCCCGTCGATTCCCAACCTGATCTCAAACCCACACTCTTTGATCTCCCAAAATTGCCGCCCATCACCTTTGATTTCTGGACGAGGATGAATTCAAAGGCCTCCCCATCGAACACCCTCCTCTGATCACAATGTTTTCCACCCTAATTCCACTTATCCTCTCACCCATCTTGATGTCAAGCATCTCCAGGATTCTCTTTCTCTCTCAACTTTAATTAGAGGTAATTTGGTGAGGGAGAGTAGAAGTTTGGAAAAAGAAAGAGAGAAAAAGGCTCGGTGATTATGCTGAAGGGGGTTGGGAGTTAGTGGGGAGAGAGAGGGAATTTTTTAAGGGTAAAATAGTCAGAAAAATATTATTTATGGACAAAAGGACAATTTTATAACGTTTTGTAAAGTTGAGGATGATTTTAATACGAAAAAAAGACTGGGACGATTTTGATTTTGACTCAAGATCTTAGGAATGAAAAAGTACTTAACCCATTTTATTTTTACATTTAAAAGTTTAGTTACCTCGTTATATAATATTTAGTATAAACTTTATTTCTATATTTAAAAGTTTGTTTGCATTAAATGTCTACTATTTTTCAAATAAAAAAATGGCTATTAAAATTGACGACACTCTTGTCACTTTTTAAATTTAAAATAGACAAAAAAAAATAAAAAACTCGATGACATGCTTTTTGATATCTTAATAATTAAATCGATGGTCACTTTGTCAATTTTAATGTATCAAATATCAACAGATGTGTTGTTGATTTTATATAATATTATCGACGTCAACTTTGTCGATTTTACTAAAATAGATAAAAATATTAAACTCATGTTATAGACTAAAATGGTGTCGGTTTTATTGAAAACTTATCAACGGTCCAGCAAATCGTCGATTTTATTAAAATTTTAAAAGATTGATATATTAAAAAACGACAGCTTATGCCGTCGATTTTAACGATGTTTTCTGTAGTGTATTTTTAATATTTTAACTTATTACAAAAATATTTAATTCAAAAATCTTCGGGAGAATATATATGTCTATTGTTTATTATCCGGGAGGACCTAATTGATATTTTTTTTCAATGATTAATTAGTACGAAGACAAAATTTTCGGGGATTTAATTATTATTTTAGTCTAATAATAATAATATGTTTATTTTTAAAGTAATAAGTTTTGTATTTTTAATATTTTGTCATTAATGAAAAAATATATAAAAAATATAAATTAAATATTTTGTAATAAGTTAAAATATTAAAATTAAATTAAATTTATTATATTATTATTATTACTAATATATATAATTATAATAAATTATTAAATAATATTTTAGTCAAATAAATTAAAATTTATGGTATTTAATTATTATAAAAAAATATATTTTAAAAATAAAGAAAAAAATTCTAACATTTCACAATAGAGGAGATTTTTTTTTATAATTTTAAGTTGATGACTTTGGTGCTATATACCAAATTTTTGCCGGATATGCCGGAGCCAATTCATTATTCGTGCTCATACAATTATTAAATATCATGGTTGAATAGCAATAAATCATGCTTCATCAGTTTATTATCTTACAATAAATGTTGTAGTCAATCTGTATTCATATTATCTCTCATCAGTAATGTTTGAGAAAAATAAAAAAATTAATTTAAATAGTATAAAATTATTTTATTTAATATTTATTAATTATTAAATTTATATATAATAAATATATAATTATAGATATTTTATGTATAAAATTATAAATATTATGTTATATAAGATAAATTTAAGTATTATTTTTAGTGTTATTGATCTCTCAATATGTCTATGATACGTGTACTTTCTTTCTCTAGCTCTATATATAAATAAAAAAAAAAGAAATATTGATTATATTATTTATACATTAAAATTAATTATTAATATAAAATATATATTAAAATATAAATATATATTAAAAATAAATTAAATTTTACATATATTTATAAATATATATTTATATATAAATATATTTAATTTTAGTGTATGAATAATAATTTTTATAAAATATGTATCAAATTCAATTCATCTCACTTGATATAGGTCTTTCGAACCTTATCTTAGTTCCTTACCGAAAAGAAAAATGGCCAAGAATGCAATACGCATTTTAGGTCTCTTATTACTAAAGTGATGCATTTTTAAAGGTATATAAATATGATTTTTGTTTAAAAAAATTTATAAGATAACAAATGTTATTTTATTTTAATTTTATTCATAATATTTAGTTTTAATTTTATTATTATGTATGGGATAAGTATTATTTTAGTCTCTAAAATTTAGGATCAAAATTAAATATGTCTCTAATATTATTTTAGATTTAAAATCGTCCCCAATATTTCATTTTATATTAAAATTGTTCTTTTAACTTTTTACGAATAAAATTAGCTTTCACGCTACCACCACCTTTATTATTATTGATGTTATATTACTAGAATGAACAACATTAATTATGACTAATCAATTATATTAATTATTTAATGTACAAGAAATAAAATGAATAAATTTAATTTAAATTATTCTTTTATTTTATATATATATATATATATATATTAGATTATGCTTTTATATATTTTGATTAATAGTTACTAATGTAGTTACTATTTTTTTAATAAAAGCATATCTTGATTTTTATCTTTTATCTTTTATATTTATTGATTATACTAAATTTTTGTTATAGTGTATTTTTTATCGATTACACGCATTGTGTTTTTTATTTTTATTTTTTACTTCTTTTAATTATTTTTTTACCTTATTTTTAGTTGCTTATTTTACTTTTACACCTCATATATTTATTATATTTTACTTCATTTTAGTCTCAATTTTATGATTATCTTATAATTATATAAAATTAAATAGTTTCTTTTAAAATATACTTAAATATATTATCTATTACATATAATTATTAGGATAAACAAACAAATATAAATTAAATATATAATTTAATTTTAAATTAAATTAAAAGCCGAATGAATGATCAAAAAAATATCTACCAATTTTGTTTTTAATTTTTCTGTAATTTTATTTAAAGGTAAAATTAAAGTTTTTCTATAGTTACTAATATCGTCGATTAAGAATAATTATAAGTCTCAATAAAATATAATATATATATATAATAAATAATATATATATATATAATTCTAAAGTTATTAATCATAGGCTATAGATAAATTTTTAAAAATAAAATTTTATGGATAAAATATAATTTTTTTAATTTTTTATTTTTTTTAATTTTTAAATTTATCAACATTTAAGTTATTTATACATCACTTCTTAAAATATTATAATTTCACAAGTTATAATATGTGATATTAGTTATTCTTATATATATGAAAAATGTGACTCATTTAGTCTTTAACCATTTATCTTCAATTAATATTATCATAACAAGGATACATGTGACTTTATGAGAATGATCTGAACTTTGGTTATCTGAGAATTTACTAAGTGGCTGAAAGAGCTCCACATCACGAACTAATAAATACTAGCAATAAGAATAATAAAATAAAACAGTCGAAACAGATATTCATGAGGATTACTCACGATTTCGGATTATATGGGGACTCGTAAAATTCCGACGACATGTCCACGTGAAAATGTATGGAGACCGAGACATAAGTAACCGTCTTATGAGACTTGTTAAATCTACGTGAATATAAAATTACTTATTTATCCTAATTTATATATATATATATATATATATATATATATATATATATATATATATATAAATTCATTTCTTAAATTTAGTAATCTTAATTCTTGCCTCCAATTCAAATCTTTCTTTTTTTCTTTTAGATCCATTCTCAGTCTCGATTTTGTATATGTGTCTGTCTCTCTCTCACTCCCTTCTAACTCACTTTCTCTGCTTCTCAAATCCGTCACTACGTCATTCGATTTCACCCAAAAAATATGTTATGTTATTATACTGGAATATATTTTTATAAATTTTTTTTGAAATGTTATTTTTCATAATAAATATTATACATTGTATTGAATTATATTAAATTGATTATTTTATAATTATTATATTATATTTTTTTTGTTATTTTTTCAAAAAATTTTAAAGAATATTTATAGATATTCTAGAAAATCTAGGTTTCCTGAGGTAATTATTAAATAGAAATTACAAAGACGAAGAGGGAACAAAGGTATTTTTTGTAAATGGAAGTGAGGGACGAAAAAAGAGCCCACCACGTTTTCTCAAGTCTACGTTACCATACATAATTAGCAGCAAAAGTTCCATTAGAGCCGACTTGACAGGAGATACGTAGACTTTATTTTTATTGGACTTTAAAGTAATGAACCTAAGTTAGATTTGGGACGGCTTAGGTTAATCTTGCTTGCTTTGAAATCTTACTGGTCCAAGATATATATTGAGTTTAAGATACAAGATAACATATAAAATAAGTAACTTAAGTTATCATGTAGGATAATAAATATAATAGTATAAATATTTATTTATTTATTAGTATTAATATATATATATATATATAAATAGTATATATTGATATTTTTTAATAAAAAATGATCAATTAAATTAATTACATAATAAAAAAATTATAAATAATTTTTTAAATAATAATAAAAAATAAGATAATAAATCAATCCTCAATAAATTATACATTTTTTCTGTCAAAAAAATTAACAATTATAATTAGATATTATTATTTATATATTAATATATTTATTGATTATTAAGTTATAATTAATTTTTAATCTAATTTTTTATAATTAAAATTTAAATGATTGAAATTATTAAATGTTAAATATTTTGTATCTAATTTTATTTTTGTTATTGAGATTAAAAAATCAGAAATTTTTAATTAATTTTGAATTTAAATTTAAATTTGAGTAGAAAAATAAAAAATATATTTTAAATTTATCTCATTAATTAGAATTAATTTCAAAATAAAAAATACTTTGTATATTATATTGTGTAGAATAAAATGGCCATTTATTATTCTTTAATAATAAATATTACCAAATAAAATGGTATAAGATATTAAAAAAATATATTTATCAATCCAACGAATAATAATTTATTTTCTAATTGAATATATTATATATTGAATAACAAAAATTGTTATATTGGTTTTTCTTCTTACAAACTAAACTTAACAATGGTATTTCAATAATGTTAAAGAATATTAACCAATGTAATAGATTTTAATTTGTAATGACATAAATTTATAAGTTTGAAAACTTAAAATGTCATAAAATATGAAGTTTTAACCAGAAACAACATTAATTACAATGTTTTGACTTCAAAAATTAATATGATACCAACAAATAAAACTGTTCATACCCTGGCCCAATAATAAAGGCCCAGGTCCAAACGAAAGGCCTAGTCCAAAGGATTGAGCCTTACTGAGCACCAACCTTCGTACTGAGAAGTCGGTCTTGACTACGATTCGCTCTAAAGAAGTCGGGACGGAGAATAGTTGGCAGATCAACATCAATCCAAACAAGTAACTGCCCCTAAAATCTCTAACCACTTCCAGGAGCCATATCTTAACCTCCCTAAGATAAATGGACGGTTATCACCCTAAAGGGTGGCACTACTTCAGCGGTGGTTATTGGCTCATCACTATAAATACACTGACACTCTTCAGGTATCTCTAAGCCCAATACATTCTAGACCTGCTCGCACCCTTGCTAACTTAGGCATCGGAGTGTCTTTGCAGGTACCACCCCCCATTCACTCACGTACACAAGTCGGAAGGAGGCTCCGGCACACAAACCTGCTCGGAGGCTACCATCCGCTGACGATCGGGCCGGCCAATACCATCCAGTCCATTAATCTTCGGTTACCCACCGTAACATTGGCGCCATTGCCGGGGACCCGAGAGATCAACTAGTGATGGCGGACAGATTCCCTGAGGAAGGACATGTGGAGACAGATTCTGAACAAGAGAATCAGGAAACTGGAAACAATAACCCAGATATGGCCCTCCACCAGGGAATCAGCGACCATCACAGGGAAGGCACCTCTGGAGTAAAAAATCCAAAGGTAAATTCCTCAGAAGGCCGCGAATCAGAAAAGGATGAACCATCCCATGCAACCGAACTCATGGGATTGGTCCACGTCCACCAAAACCGTTTGGAGCAGTTAGAACAGGAACGGGAGCGACAAAGGGAGATTGAGAAGAACCTAAAAGAGTAGACGGAGCGACGGAAAGAGTTAGAAAGAAAACTCTTGAAGTTGGAATCCTCCCTCAAAGGTCGGAACTCCCGCGACGAGCGTGAAGAAACACCCTTAGGAGGGGAGGATCCCTTCAGCGAGGATATAATGAGGGCAAAAGTTCCGAGGAACTTCAAAAGCCCGGATATGGACTCCTATGATAGAACCACGGATCCGAAGCATCACCTAAGTAATTTCAAAAGTCGGATGTACCTGGCTGATGCTTCTGACACAACACGCTGCAAAGCCTTCCCGACCACTCTGTCAAAGGCAGCAATGAAGTGGTTCGAGGGCCTCCCTCCAAGGTCAATCACCAGCTTTGAAGACCTATCAAGGAAGTTCTTGATGAGGTTCTCTATCCAGAAAGACAAAGTGAAACATTCACCAAGCCTCCTAGGAGTAAAACAGGAGGTCGGAGAGTCCCTACGAGCCTATATGGAAAGGTTCAATAAAGCATGTTTGGAGATTCAAGACCTGCCCACCGAGACAGTAATAATGGGGTTAGTCAATGGGCTTAGAGAAGGTCCCTTCTCACAGTCCATATCCAAAAAGACACCCCATCTCCTTGAGTGATGTGCAGGAAAGAGCTGAAAAGTACATCAACATGGAGGAAAATGCTAAGCTGAGAGACCTAAGTTGGCGACCCGGGCACCCTCCCTCAATAAAAGAGAGGGAGAGGGAGACCAAGAAGAAGGAAGAACTCGGTCCCGACAGACCAAGGAAGTACCACTCTTATACTCCTCTAAAAGTTTCAATAGTGGATGTGTACAGAGAAATTTGCAACACTGAAAGGTTGCCACCCCCCAGACCCATCAAAAATAAAAAGGGGGGAAGCCGCAACGATTACTGTGAGTACCATAAAATATATGGTCACTCCATGAACGATTGTTACGACCTTAAAAATGTGATAGAAAAGATGGCTAGAGAAGGTCGGCTTGACAGATATCTCATAGAAAGGTCGGACAGTCATGGGAAGAGGAAGCGAGATGATATCGACAGAAGAGACCCACCACCGCCGACTCCTGAGAGACATATCCATATGATCTCAGGGGGGTTTGCTGGAGGGGGACTCACAAAATCCTCTCGCAAAAGACATCTCAAAAGAGTCTACCAGGTTGGAGAAGAGTCACCCGACCTCCCTACCATTTCATTCACAAAAGAAGATGGGCAAGGAATAATCCCTGGGCACGATGATCCAGTAGTAATAACTATGATCCTGGCAAATGCCCATCTCCACAGAACCCTAGTGGACCAAGGAAGCTCAGCGGACATCCTTTTTAAGCCCGCTTTTGACAAGCTAGGGTTGGATGAGAAAGAATTAAGAGCCTACCTCGACACCCTATACGGATTGAGGGACACGCCAATAAAACCACCACTGGGATTTTTGCCCCTCCACACCACTTTTGGAAAAGGGGAAAAATCAAAGACTCTGAGTATAGACTTCATAGTCATTGATGTCGGGTCAGCATATAATGCTTTAATCGGCAGAGCTACCCTTAATCGACTCGGAACAGTGGTATCCACTCCCAACCTCTGCATGAAATTCCCGACCTCAGCGGGAATAGCAACGGTAAGGGGAGATCAGAAATTGGCAAGGAAATGCTACAATGAAAGCCTAAATCTGAGGGGAAAGGGCAGAGAAGTTCACACAATAGAGCTCGGAGGTGCAAGGGCCAGAGAAGAGCTGCGACCACAACCGGGAGGAAAGACGGAGGAGATACAGGTCGGCAAAGAGGAAGGAAAAAATACTCACATAGGAGCCAACCTAGGGGAAACCCTAAAACAAGGGTTGACTAAGCTCCTAAGAGATAACTCCGATCTCTTCGCCTGGAAGGCCTCCGACATGCCCGGGATAAATCCCAAGCTCATGTCACACAAGCTCTCGGTCTACCCGGGATCCCGACCTATTCAACAGAGAAGACGCAAGCTCGGCCCTGAACGAGCTTTCGTAGTGGAAGAACAAGTACATGCACTTTTAGAAGCTGGCTTCATCAGAGAAGTCAAGTACCCAACATGGCTAGCTAATTTAGTGCTAGTTAAGAAACAAAATGGTAAATGGAGAATGTGCGTTGACTATACTGACCTAAATAAGGCATGTCCCAAGGACCCTTATCCACTGCCAAGCATTGATACCCTAGTAGACTCTAGCTCGGGGTATCAATACTTATCGTTCATGGACGCCTATTCGGGATATAATCAAATCCCAATGTATGAGCCAGACCAAGAGAAGACATCATTCATCACACCCAGAGCTAATTTCTGCTACGTGGTCATGCCATTCGGATTGAAGAATGCGGGTAATGAATAAAGTGTTTTCTTCTCACCTCGGGAATCTAATGGAAGTATATGTCGATGACATGCTGGTAAAGACCAAGCAAGAAGTCGACCTCTTGTCCGACCTTTCACAAGTCTTTGACACCATAAGGCTGCACGGGATGAGACTAAATCCCGCAAAGTGCGCCTTCGCGGTGGAGGCAGGAAAATTTCTAGGATTTATGCTAACACAAAGAGGGATCGAAGCCAATCCCGATAAGTGTAGAGCCATCCTAGAGATGAAAAGCCCGACTTGTTTGAGGGAAGTCCAGCAGCTGAATGGCCGACTTGCAGCCCTCTCCAGATTTTTGGCAGGATCGGCACTAAAATCCCTTCCTCTGTTCTCCTTATTGAGAAAGGGATGTCAGTTTGAATGGACTCCTGAATGCGAGGAGGCGTTCCAGGAGTTCAAAAAGTTTTTAAGCCAACCTCCTATTCTGACTCGTCTAATATCTAGAAAAGACCTCGTCCTGTACTTATCTGTAGCGGACAAAGCTGTTTCATCAGTCCTGATAAGAGAAGACGAGGTCGGACAACATCTAGTTTATTTTATCAGTAAAGTTCTACAGGGCCCTGAGCTGAAGTACCACAAACTAGAGAAGTTCACCTACTCCTTAATAATAGCCTCGCGAAGGCTACGACCTTACTTTCAGGCCCACACAATAAGTGTCCATACGAACCAACCCATGAAGCAAATCCTCCAAAAGACGGATGTTGCAGGGAGAATGGTTCAATGGGCAATAGAACTCTCCGAGTTTGACTTAAGATATGAAACTCGGACAGCGATTAAAGCCCAATGCCTCGCCGACTTCGTTGCAGAATACGCAGGGGATCAGGAGGAAAAACCAACTACATGGGAACTCTATGTAGACGGATCCTCCAATAAAACAGGAAGCGGCGCAGGCATAATATTGGTAGATGAAAGAGGAACCCAGATAGAGGTTTCTCTAAAATTTGAATTTCCAGCTTCAAATAATTAGGCAGAATATGAAGCCTTGATTGCTGGATTGAAGTTGGCAGAAGAAGTCGGTGCTACAAAGGTGATGATATGCAGCGACTCACAGGTGGTGACCTCCCAGATAAGCGGAGAGTATCAGGCAAAGGACCCAAATATGAAGAGGTACTTAGAGAAAACCCTGGAGCACCTTGGGCGCTTTGCAGAAACCGAGGTTAAACACATAACTCGGGATCTAAATAACAGAGCGGACGCCCTATCCAAGTTAGCAAGTACCAAACCGGGAGGAAACAACAGAAGCCTGATCCAAGAAACCCTCCAGGAACCCTCAGTAGTAAAAACAGAAGACAAACAAGAAGTACTTGAGGTAGTCGGTTTAAACCTCGGATGGATGAGCCCCTTGGTCGAATACATGAAATTCGACATCCTCCCTAAAGAGGAGAAAGAGGCAAAAAAGATCCGAAGGGAAGCACAACACTACACCCTAGTGAGAAATATTCTCTACAGAAGGGGGATATCAACACCATTATTAAAGTGTGTACCGACCTCAAGAACTGCCGAGGTATTAGAGGAAGTACATAGTGGGATCTGCGGAAACCATCTCGGAGCAAAGTCACTAGCCAGGAAAGTAATCCGAGTTGGATTCTACTGGCCGACTTTGCAGAAAGATGCCACAGAGTTTGTGAAAAAGTGTCAACCATGTTAGATGCATGCAAATTTCCACGTGGCTCCACCAGAAGAGCTCATCAGTATCACTTCTCCATGGCCCTTTGCGAAATGGGGAATGGATTTATTAGGTCCTTTTTCCCAAGCACCAGGACAAGTTAAATACCTGATCGTGGGAATAGATTACATCACAAAGTGGATAGAAGCAAAACCATTGGCCACCATCACTGCTCAAAGAAGTCAGAGGTTTCTCTGCAGAAATATCATCACAAGATATGTGATACCTTATTCCATTACTATAGACAATGGAACCCAGTTCACCGACTCTACCTTTAGAAGCCTAGTAGCCAGTATGAAAATCAAGCACCAGTTCACCTCGGTGGAACACCCGCAAGCCAATGGGCAAGCCGAGGCAGCCAACAAAATCATACTGGCAGGGCTAAAGAAAAGATTACAAGATGTAAAAGGAGCCTGGGCAGAAGAGCTCCCACAAGTGCTATGGGCCTACAGGACGACCCCCCAATCCGCCACGGGAGAAACACCCTTCCGACTAGTTTGTGGCGTAGAAGCCATGATACCAATAGAAGTCAACGAACAAAGCCCAAGAGTGATTCTCCATGACGAGATCGGAAACATACAGGGGCACAAAGAAGAGCTCGACCTACTTCCCGAAGTACGAGAACAAGCCCAGATAAGAGAAGCAGCGCTGAAACAAAGAATGACTACAAGGTACAACAAAAAATTCATTCGAAGAACATTTGCCCCGAACGATTTGGTCCTGATCAAGAGGTTGCCTAATCAAGGAAAAGGATTCGAATCACATGATGGCTAGCTACAACATGCAATTCAAAAGATTTATAAGCTCGAAGGCAATTCTCATCACTTGGTATTTTTCAAAAGGTAAGCATGAAAAACTCAAAACCAAGTAGTAAAATATAACCTCAACCATAGAATCCAACAAAGATTATCTAAAAACATTCATGCTTAAAATAGCATTTAGGCAATAAGGAGGCAACAATGTGGAGTAAACAAAGTCAATAATCCAACACTTGTAATGAAAAGAGAGAAAATAAAATGAAAGCCAAACTAAAACTAACTAAAATAAATGGTTATCCATGGTGTTTGGAAGTGTTGGATGAGGGGTAGAAGGAGGGAAAAAGAAAGGAGGAGGAAAGAAATAGAAAGAGGAGAAGAAAAGAAATGTGGTGAAGGAAGAAAATCCACGCGTGCGCGCGCATGCCGCGCGCGCGGATGGTTTATTTCGAGAGTGGCGCGTACGCGTAATGTGCGCATGCGCGCAAGTGGGGTTGTGCCAAAAGCACAACGTTGGCGTGGCGTAGGCATAACTCTCTGGAAAATGTATGGAATGTGGAACTTCTCAATCCACGCGTACGCGTGCATGGCACACACGCGTGGAGGGTCCAAAATGCATGATGTGCGCGTACGCATGAAGTGCGCGTACGCGTGGATGGTGCTCTGTTTTTCAAAAAAAATTTGCTATGTTTTTGTACCAATCTAAGCATTCTAAACCTCCAAGCATCTACCAAAACACCATAAAACCTTATTTAACATATTAAACTACCAAATATACTCAACTAACTAAACAAAACATGAGATTAGACTAATTCTACCAAATATTTACAAAAGAGAAAATGAAAAGAAGTTACCATGGTGGGTTGTCTCCCACCTAGCACTTTTGTTTATTGTCCTTAAGTTGGACTTATGGGGAGCTTCTCTCAAGGTGGCTTGTGCTTGTACTCATCTTGGAACTTCCACCAATGCTTGGACTTCCAATAAGCTCCATCATTCAAGATTAATATCTCCAAGCTTTGATGGAGTTCTTCATAAACCATGGGCTCCCAATGTTGATCCTCATGTGTCCCCGGATCCCATATTTTGTCTTCACACCCATCTCCAAGTTGATTATCATTAATCCATGTGGATGGTGAGCAAGGTGAATTCTCAACAAAGTGACCAAACATCCTTCTAGACCCATGTACTCTAGTTATACACCAACCTTTGCTATCAAGCTTTGGACATGTGACCATAATGAACCTAGGATGATGCTTCCAACCACTAACTATCTCCTTTTTACTCTTAAAGCCACAAATATATCTAAGTTGACCATCCGTTTCAAGCAAACCATATTCAAGGGGAATAATAAAGCTTGAGTATAAGGAATTTACCCACTTGAATGAGAGAGTGGATGGTGGTGGCTTGGGGAGAGGTATCTCCAATGTGCTTGCAAGCTCTACTCCCTTGTTTGCTTCTTTGTCAATCTCCACCTCTTCATAAACTTCTTCATTCTCAATCCTTTGTTCATCAACTTCATCTAACTCTTCTCCATCACTTAAGTCATAAATGGGAGGTTGAGAGAAATCTACCTCCACATCACTTTTAAATTCATTGGGAGAAGGTTCTTCAAATTCAAAGGATTCTTCACCAAGAAGATTGGATGCATGATCTTCATCACCAAGGGAACTCAATTCTTGCTTCACTCCTTCCAAGTCTTCATATGGGATATGCCTTGGAGGTTGTGCACACTCCTCCTCAACATCAACTTCAATCTTCTTGGAGGAGTTTTCTATAACTCTAAGTTCCCATGGAGGTTCTGCATCTCCTAAGTCTTCAACCATTTCTTCCTTTTCTTCAATAATCATAGGCTTCTCCAATTGTTCTAATACAAAGTGGAATTCCTCATTTTCCACCGGAGTTTCCAATCTCTCTTTCATGCTATGTTCTTTGATTGATTCTCCACATGTGACCATGGGAGTGCTTTGAGTACTCAAGCATTGGGAGGTTAAAATTCTTACTACCTTGGTCAAGGTAGCCATAAATTCTAGTGTCTCCCTTTGCATTTCTCCTTGCCCTTGAAGTATAAGGCTAAGGATTTCATCCATTAAGGATTGGTGTGGATAAGAGGGTTCATTGTCTTGGAGAAAGGGTTCATTATAAGAAGGTGGTTCTTCTTGGTAAGGTGGTGGTGTGTATTGAGGTGGTTCTTGGGAGTAGTAATCTTGGAATTGTGGTTCCATGTATGGCTCATATGGTTCAAAAGGAGGTTGGTATGGTGGGTAAGGATCATGGTCATATGGAGGTGTTTGTTGAAAATAGGTTTGTGAGTGTGGTTGAAGTTCATGTTGAGGATATGACTCATAGGCATATGGTGGTGGTTCTTGAAAATCACAAGGAGATTCACCATAGCCATTGGATTGATATGCATAAAAAAATGGCTCTTCTTCATAGTGCATTGGTGGAGGTTGTTGCCAAGAGGATTGATCATAAGCATAAGGCTCTTCCCACCTTTGATTATCCCATTCTTGATACACATTCTCATCAAGGTTCCCATCACCTACAACATAGTTGTAACTACACTCATAGCCAAAATGAGAATTCATAGTGAAAAGAGAAAACAAAAATCAAAAGCTAATAGAAGACAAGAGAAACAAAATGCTACAACTAGCAAATAAAGCGAAAAGCAAGATATTCACACTATTCACATATATACAATAACCAATAACATAACACCATTGCAATTCCCCGGCAACGGCGCCATTTTGATGATTAGATTTTTGACGGTTTAGAATTTCTCAAATAAAATCTCGTCGAAGTATAGTTTCTAAACCAAGCAATAATCCTTTCATACAAAAAGTTGTTTGTCACTAAAATAAACCCCTAAATTTATAAACCGAAGTATTTGAACCTCGGGTCGTTCTCCCTAGGAATTACAATAAAGTGTCTTGTTATTGGTTGTGAGTTATTTTGGGGTTTTAATAAGAAACATGAAAGATAAATGGCAAGAAAGTAAACTAACAACTATAAAAGGCTCTTGGCAAGGTATGAAAATTAGAAGTCCTATCCTAGTTATCCTTCTCAATTGTGATGAGAATTGTTCATTGCTACCACTTAGTTAACCCTTACTGAATAAAGGAAAGTCAAGTGGATGAATTGACTTGAGCCACAAGTCCTAGCCAACTCCCAAGGAAAGACTAGCTTTAGTGCACTCCAAACCAATTAGCAATTTCTCCAATTACCAATCAACAAAGGAATTAGATAACTCAAGTGTCACTAATTACTCTACCTAGGCCAAGAGGAACAAAATCTACACTATATCTAGAAGAGGCATTTCAACAAACACATAAAAGGCAATAAAAGTAAACAACATAAATTGCAAGAATTAAAGAGAGATCTAACTACAAAGGCAAGAGATCAACAATAGAAAAGCAAAGAAGAACAATTATTAAGAATTACCTCTTATTGAATTGAAAGAAAATGGAAGGAGCAATAGTAGATCTACAACAAAGTGTAAGAACAACATAAAGGAAATTACAATAAAAGAATGGAAGAAGAATGAATGTAACAACAAGAAATTGAGAAGATAGAAGTAGAAGAAGATGAATTAAAATCTAGATCTAAGAACTAAACCTAATCCTAATCCTAATCCTAGAGAGAAGTGAGAGCTTCTCTCTCTAGAAACTACTTCTAAAACTAAACTATGACTAATGGTAACTAGATTCTGTTTCCCTCTTCACTCCTTGGGTTAAATAGCATCAGAAATGAGTTGGATTGGGCCCACAAGGCTTCTAAAATCGCTGGCCACATGTTGCATTAAGTGAACCAGATGGCAGCAACCGCGCGTGCACGTACTATGCACGTGCGCACCACCATACGTGTAGCAACTATGGCAAATCTTATATCGTTTCGAAGCCCCGGATGTTAGCTTTATAACCCAACTGGAACCGCATCATTTGGACCTCTGTAGCTCAAGTTATGGTCGTTTAAGTGCGAAGAGGTCGGCTTGACAGCTTTCCAGTTCTTTTATTTCTTCATGAGTTCTCCAACTTTTCATGCTTCTTTCTTCATTCCCTTGATCCAATCTTTGCCTCCTAAACCTTAAATCACTTAACAAACATATCAAGGCATCTAATGGAATCAAGGTGAATTAGATTTAGCTATTTTAAGGCCTAAAAAGCATGTTTTCACTCTTAAGCACAATTAAAGGAGAATATACAAAACCATGCTATTTCATTGAATAAATGTGGGTAAAAGGTTATAAAATCCCCTAAAATCAATACAAGATAAACCGTCAAATTGGGGTTTGTCAGGGACCCACAGGCCGGGCCCCCAAATAGCCCACAAATCATTTTTTAGGAAGAGGAGTAGACAGATCACCACCACCGGAGTCAGGAGGAGCGCCACCAGGACCGCGAAGAAGGGCATCCATAGGAGATGAAGAGGAAATAGGAGGAACTGCTGAAGAACTCGGAACATCCTTTCCACGAGGAGGAGACTCAATGATCCTCTACCCTCGAGTCTTCAACTCTGATTCAGAAACGATCATAGGGACAGGGGGATCAACTCTGGCTCCATCAATAACAACTTTGTCAGGATGTAAAGGAGAAAGATCCAAGTCGGGAGCAATAACTCTGACTTGCTCCAGGAAGATCCTCCAAGACTCCTCGGCGCCATCAGCAATAGAGTCCTCCAACTCATCGTATGCCTTCCGAGAATTCAGCAGATCATTCTTCACAGACACAAGGTCATTGAATAAACTTTGATAGCTGGCCTGCGCTGTTTTCCTCAAATCCATCTCCATGTTGCATTGGGCTTGTAAAACCTTCCCCTTCTCCCGGAGGGCATCTCTCTCCTCCTTCAGCTTGGCGACTTCCTCCTTCAACTCCCTCTCATGCTCTTGGTATGAGCGAAGCCTTCCTTCCAGCTCCTCGACCCTCGAGGTCATCCCTAAAGAGCTGAGAGGAGCCTTCTCAAAAATATCCAAAAGTTTGCTGCAAACCCCCGCCGCCTTGAGACTCTCCTCAACCATAGTGGTAAGGTGGCTCCGAACAGACACATCATCCATGCTTATACGAGCATGGGGGTAGATGTTCTTTCGGACAAATGCAAGAGCATCCGCCTTAACCTCACCAGAAGAGCCAGACTCTAAGGTCTTGCGCTTCTTCTTTTCTGGCTCAGAGGAGGGTCGGACGACGGGGGGCGGTTGAGAGGAAGCCGAAGAAGAAATCACAATGGGCTTGGAGAGAGTCCCAACGTTCCGAGGAGGAGGAGGAGGAGAGATAACCCTGGTACCACCAGTCCTGGTGCGAGACTTTGCTTTGGCCTCCTGGACTCTCTGATAAGATTCCTGAGCATTCGTCTTTGCCATTTCTGAAAAATAAAGCAATAGCTAATGAATTAAACAAGTCGGGCAGTTCAGTTAATGAATCAGAAATCTAACAAACAAATGAAAGCTACCTAGCTGTGCTTGGATAAAGGTCGGAGACCCTTGGAGAAACTTTTTAGTGTCCAAATATGGGGCCATCTCCCACACTTCTCGGAGGAACCCCACAATGGCGGCCTCTACTTCATCCAGGTCATCCAGACCATATTTCTCACAAGGGGAGGCCTCCAGCCAGTATAAAGGAAAGCGAGGAAAAGAATTATCATCCAGGAAAAAGGGGTGGTGACCCTTTACAGCTTGCACTTTGAAAAAATAATTTTTAAAGTCGTGGAAGGATTCGTCAAAAAGGGTGAAGAATCGCCGGCCTTGTATGGCTCGGAAGGAAACCCATTGTTGTTTATTGTTTAGCCCACTGAAGGGCTTGGTCATATGGAAAAGATGGAAAAAGATTTTCAGAGAGGTCGGGAACTCCAAAGCATGGCTAATAAATTGATAAATTTTCAAAAAATTCCAAGAGTTGGGGTGAAGTTGGGTAGGGGCAACCTGGCAGTGTTGTAAAACAGACATCTCAAAATCTGAAAAAGGTAGAAAAACACCCAAACGGGTGATCATGCATTCATACATAAAGAAGAAATGAGGGGCCGTTTCGTTGGCCCTCCCATGGCAAACTCGGTCCTCTGGACTTGGGATAAGCAATTCATACTTAGGCTCGTCCTCATCCGAGGTACAGAGCCGGTGGTGAGTACGAAGATGGGTAATGAACTCAACATCAACCAACGGCTCCTCTCCTAGGACAGTAACATCAACCCAGTCTACGGAGGCCATTTTCTTTTCTTAAAGAAGATGAGGAAACCTACAAAGGGAAAAAGAAAAGAAAAAATCAAAAACATGGTCTCTAGAGGGGAGAAAGAGGAACCAAGCAGAAGTCTACGAACCTACTTATCTACAAAATAAAGGCATACGAAAAATATGAAAGAGAAAAAGAAACTGACCTTTATCTGAAGATGAGGGTTGCAGGAAGTAAAAGCTTCGAGACGCAGAAGTGTGGCACGAACGAATGAAGAACGAACAGAAAAATTAGAAAAATCGCAGAAAGAAAATAATGAAAGAGAGGGAAAAGTATTTATAAATACTCTAGGGGCATAATGGTAAAAACGGGGCAGTTATTAATAAGAGTGCACCGTTACCAAAGCCATCAATCCCTAGGCGCATCCCTAACGGACACGACACTTGAATAGACGTAACTGTCAAAAACAAAAGGTCGCGAAAATCACGTCGGTTTGAAAACCCTCGTCTCCTCCAAGAAAGTCGGCTACGAACCCGAGTAAAATACTCGAACCCAAGTCTTAAAGAGATCTTGGGCTCGAGTAGGGGCACTGTTCATACCCTGGCCCAATAATAAAGGCCCAGGTCCAAACGAAAGGCCTAGTCCAAAGGATTGAGCCTTGCTGAGCACCGACCTTCGTACTGAGAAGTCGGTCTTGACTACGATTCGCTCTAAAGAAGTCGGGACGGAGAATAGTTGGTAGATCAACATCAATCCAAACAAGTAACTGCCCCTAAAATCTCTCTAACCACTTCTAGGAGCCATATCTTAACCTCCCTAAGATAAAGGGACGGTTATCACCCTAAAAGGGTGGCACTACTTCAGCGGTGGTTATTGGCTCACCACTATAAATACACTGACACTCTTCAGGTATCTCTAAGCCCAATACATTCTAGACCTGCTCGCACCCTTGCTAACTTAGGCATCGGAGTGTCTTTGCAGGTACCACCCCCCATTCACTCACGTACACAAGTCGGAAGGAGGCTCCGGCACACAAACCTGCTCGGAGGCTACCATCCGCTGACGATCGGGCTGGCCAATACCGTCCAGTCCATTAATCTCCGGTTACCCACCGTAACAAAAATGATCCTAGAAAAATTTTAACAAAGACAAATCTCTATAAGTACCTCTCAACAAAAAATTTGTTCTACTTTAAAAATATTTTTTAATTGGGCAGGTCAAAAACTAATTACTACGTATTGATATTCTATTTATTAAAAATTTATCGCTAACCAATAAATTATTACGTACACAAAGCGGGATTTAAATTTCTAATATTTATTTAAGGGTACGGGTGAGATAACTGTTCATCTAATTTAAATTAGTTAAGATAAATATTAATTATTTTTAATATTAAAAATTTTTTAAATTTAATTTTAATTATAACTTTATAAAATATTATAATAATAATTATTATATATTTTTTGTTTAATTTTTTTTGTTAGTAAAAATTTTGTAGTTTTCTTATAATTTTAAGTTGATGTGATGCTATATACCATATTTTTGCTGGATATATGCCGTGTCAATTCACAGTTTCACACTCTTACCATTATTAAATAGCATGGCTGAATAGCAATTAACCATGCTTCATCAGTGTATTATCCTACAATAAATGTTGTAGTCAATCTGTGTTCATATTATCTCTCATCAATAATGTTTGAGGAAAAAATAATTTAAATGTAATAAATATATAATTATAAATGTTAGTATATAAAATTATGAGTAATTATTTAAATTAATTTTTATGAATTTTAAAAATAGATATTTTAGTCTTTAAAAAAAAATTAATATACAGATTAATTTTTAAGGTTTTCTTCCGGCAGAAAATCAGTTTTCAGTTCATTTTTCGGCAGAATAATTATCTAGATCAATCCTTAAAGATTTAAAAACAGATATTTTAGTCCCAAAAAAATTAATATACAGATTAATTTTTAACATTTTTCTTCGTCATACATATATAACAGTCCTCCATCCAAAAAAATAAAATAAAATTTTTATTATTATTATTATTATTATTATTATTATTATTATTATTATTATTATTATTATTATTATTATTTGCACAATAATATTGTACCATAATTTTTTTGTATTTTTTGAACAAAAATAATGATAAATTTATTTATTAAATTTTTATGTATGTATTTTAAATATAAAAAGTATATATATACACACATACATAGTCACTCAATAATAATAATAATAATAATAATAATAATAATAATAATAATAATAATAATAATAATCAATAAAATTATTAGAGATTATTCTAAAAAAATTTAAAGTTAAAACTATTTAATATTTTTGTATTTAGTATAATCAAAAGATGTCCTACTTTAAAAAATATGTTTGTATTAAAAAAATATTTTAATTTGGATTACAAAGCATCATTATTAACTTAGCTCTGTACATGTAAACGACGATATTAGCATATTAATACACTCTTTTTGTTAGAAACAAGTAAGATGAATAATGATGCTTTGAAATCTAAACTAAAATGTTTCTTTAATACAAACATATTTTTTAAAGTAGGACATCTTTTGATTATATTAAATACTAAAATATTAAATAATTTCAACTTTAAATTTTTTTTGTAGAATAATCTCTAATAATTTTATTTAATATTATTATTATTATTATTATTATTATTATTATTATTATTATTATTATTATTATTATTATTGAATGACTATATATATATATATATACTTTTTATATTAGAAATACATATAAGAATCTAATGAATAAATTTATTATTACTTTTGTCAAAAAAATACAAAAAAATTATGTTACAATATTATTGTGCAATTAATAATAATAATAATAATAATAATAATAATAATAATAATAATAAATTATTATATTATTATAATTATTATTATTATTATTATTTTATTTTTTTGGGATGGAGGACTGTTATGTCTGACGGAAAAAATGTTAGAGATTGATCTGTATATTAATTTTTTTTTAGAACTAAAATGTCCATTTTTTAATTCTTTAGAAACCGATTTGCGTAATTATTCTGTTAGAAAATGCACTGGAGATTGATTTTTGTTTACCGGAATAAAATTTTAGGAATTAATCTGTGTATTAATTTTTTTTATAACTAAAATGTCCACTTTTAAAATTCTTAAAGACTGATTTAGATAATTATTCTATAATTATAGATGTTATATTATATACAATAAATTTAGATATTATCACTTTAATATTATCGATCTCTCAATGTGTATATATGGTACGTGTATTTTCTTTCTCTGTCTCTCTTTATATATGTACAAAATATATATCAAATTCAATTCACTTGATAACTTTTGAATCTGATCTTAGTTCCTTACTCAAGAAAAATGGCCAAAAATACAATACACATTTTAGGACTCTTATTATTAGCTATGGTTGTTCTCAATCCTTCAAAAGTTGCTGCTACTAGAAATTATCCTGAAATTTCTTCTAACTCTAAAGCAGGTGATTAGTGTGACCTTTGCTTTCAATATTATTAGTATATATGCTTACAAACTTTGAATTATTATATTAAATTAATGGTTGTTCTAATCATAAAAATCACATTCATTCACTATTGGTTATGATATAATATAAATATTGAAGAATTATCATTTATGAAGAATTAATTAAAATTGTATATATAAGTTCAGTCTAAAGTCATGCACTGATGTCATGTCCTCCTCCCTCTTTATTTCTAATATATATGGTTATTTTTTCACAAAGTTTCATGCAATATTCACTAAAAATAATTTTAGTGACAGACTTTTAGTCCTTTATTAAGCAATAGCATTATGGTTTATAGAAAATGAATTCTTTCCACTGTTAAAAAAAATTGAGAAGGTAAAATATGATCTAAAAAATAGATCTTTTCAATTTTTTTTAATAATTGAGAGAATAAAGTATGATCTTTTATCATTCGTTTTTATAAGTGGAATTAAAAAAAAATATGAGAAAGAGCATTAAAAGGTTATAGATCACATTTTATTCCCTCAATTTTTTTAAACAATTGAGAAGATCCATTCTCCTTAATTATTAAAAAAAATTAAAAGAGTAAAGTGTGATATATTTATTTTAGTTTATTTACTTTTTGTGAGTTGTGACCATTATATATATTTTTTCCGAATAAATTAAAGGAAAGCCAAACCACCAATACCCTTGCTGCTAATAAATTATTCAGCTAAATTAAATTTTCTTTTGTCCCTCAACTCCTCTTAAAAAATGTACGCTAGTTAAAAATGTTTATTAATTGTGTATAATATATATGTAGAAAAATGGGAAAGAAATGATGGATCGTTATATAAGATTGAAAAGGAAGCGTGCGTCAAACTGTGCTGTTCGGCCTGGGGGTGGGCCTGTATATGTTGCCAGAAACTATCATCTACAGGTACTGTTAAACTTCTAAGATTTTAATCAAGATTTTAATTATTTACCAATTTAAATAAGATACAAAAAAAAGACCATTTTATGTAATTAGTTGTATTTTAATTTTATAGTTAAATTAAAAAAAAACAAAATGAAAGACTATATTTTTGCACACCTAAACTACAGAAACGAGATAATATTATTAATTATTTTTATAATACCTATCTGTTGAACTAATAATTTAATGAATAAAATTAAAAAAAAAAGCAAAAACTTTTTCTATATGCAATGTCCTATCAATCTGATATTCCAATAATCCTGTAAAAAGAAAAAGTAATTTTTAACAATCAAAATTATTCTTTCCATTCGGGTTTAGCTCAAATCAATTGAAAACTTTTATATTTAACTTATGATATAAACAAACAAATTACCAAAAAAAAAAAATTGGGACAGTCACCTTGAGATGCTTTGAGTGAAAAAGATGTTATTATTCTATAGTTTATACATATTAATGATGAGAAGACGTAATGAAATGCCAAAATCTAAAAGCAACTTGTTTTTCGCAGGCATAGAGTCCTAAAATACATAAAAAAAATCTTTTTTATTTTTGCAGCTTAGGTAAACAAAAATAATTGATAAGTTTATCTCGTTTTTGTAATTTGGGTACAAAAATACAGTCTTCTATATATTTTCGTTTTTCTTGACTGCAAAATATAACTAAATATACAAAATGGTATATTTTTGTATCTATATTTAAATTGGTAAATAATTATTTTTTATTTAAATAAAAAACCGCAATTATTATTATTATTGCTAAAAATAAAATAAATTGTCACTAAAAATATTTTCTTTTAGGGGTGGTTATTATGTATATTGTTTACTTGCTAAATATTAGTACCTTAATAATTTTTAAGAACTAAAAAGTTCATTTCGTATTTAATTAATTTGCAGAAAAAATATCCAAATCAAATGGTAATGAAGTAGAAGGTTCTGGTGGAATAGGACGAGTTAAGCTGCTGGGGGCTCCAGGCCAATAGATTGCAAAATATGTTGCGACAGGAAATTCTGCTATGCTTCTTATTGCAATTTGCAAGGGACCTCCTCCTAGCATAGTTACTATTACCAGAATAATAATTTATGAACATTTTATATATATGGTTTTGTGTGTTGCTTTTTTAAATAAAATATTGAAAGAGGAGGAATAGAATAAAAATTGTATTGATGGAAAATAAAAGAAAATGAAGTCAGTCTTTAATGATATATATGATTTAATTTTTTAATTTATTCTTTCGCTTATCCAGGATAAACTACTAAAATCGTCTCTAATTTTAAATATAATAACAAAAATCATTTTTATTTTTAATAACAATAAAAATATTCCCAAAAAATATTTAATATTAAACATATATTTTTCAAAAATTTTAGATATTAAATTTTTATGTGATTTTTTACTAACATACTTAGAAAAAAAGATATTTTCATCTGTAAACTTTAGTGATTTTATGTTTTTTTTTTCATTTTTTGTTAATGGCCAAAAAAATAAAGAAAAAAGTTTAATTTTTTTATATTATTTTATGTATTTTTAATTAATTATTTAAATATTTTTACAAATTTTTGGATAAAGTACATAAGTAGTTTATCAGATATAAAGTCATTGTCACTCAAAAAAATTACAATAATACTCCACGTCTATATAAAAAATTTAACTAAGTTATCCAAACACTTTTTTGTTAACGTGCCTCCCCCCTCCTCTAAGTTACGTAAAATACACACGTGCTCCCCTCTCCTTCCTATTAACGTAAACTTCTTCTTCAACGTTAACGATTTGTATTGTAATTTTCGGATCTGCAATTTCTGCTGCTCGTCCTTCTTCTTCTTCTTCTCTTCTGTTTGTTGTTCTTCTTTGCTGCTCGTGCTTCTTTTTTCTATTCTTCTTCGTTTTCTTCTTCGATTTGTAGATTTATCTTCTTCATTTTCAGATTTCAATATTTTATCAAAATAATGAACGATTCAACTTCAAATCAGTTGAACGAGAGCGATTAGGATTATTCTTCTGAAACGAATCAAGCAGAAGAGGTTTGGATTATTTTTTCAATCAAATTGAATGGAATGCAATTGCTAAATTGAATTGAATTGAATGTACGTAGGTGTTCTGAATTGAATTAAATTGATAATCTCTAAATTGTAGACACAAGTGTTTTGAATTTGATTTTATATAATGGATAATGTTCTGTTTATTTAGTACTATACTGTTGATTCAACTTAATAATGTCTTCGGTTCATTATGTAGAAAGCTGTGTTGAATTTGATTTTATATAATGGATAATGTTCTGTTCATTTACTACTATACAGTTGATTCACCTTAATAACGTGTTCGGTTCATTATGCATAGTGCAACACCCTAACTTTTAGCACCTCATGATCGTACTAAAATCCCAGGCGTCACTTAACTCTAAACCTTCAATTTCATATTATAGTTATTTAATATTGAGCTTTCGTGAATACAAACAGAAACTCTTATTAGGAAAACGAAAGGAGACTTTATTTTAAACCACTTAATCACAAAAGTATATATATCCACATAACTTTAATACATAGACTTATTTCAAAGAGCCTCAATTACAAGTTTTAACCCTCTAAAAATCAAAATAATAAACGACAAAGGGAAAATAAATTCTAACAACTCAACTTGTGAAAATAATCTTCTATGCTCCTGTAACTTCGCACTAAACCTTCGCACCTGTAGTTGAAATGGGGTGGAGATGATAGGGGGTAAGAACTGGGGAGTTCTTAGTAAGGTCGGGGTAGTTAGTTAAGTTTGTTTTATTATGTTCTTAGTAAATAACAACAGTAAACAAAGCACAATCTAACTCAACAATTACAGAACATAGAATTCAATCACAAGCACACATAATCATAAAAAACACAATCACAAACAAATATGCGCAAACAAGGATGATGCATGTCTAGTCCTATCGCAGGCCATGAGCTGATGTGTCGGTTGCCTACCCGCTCCTGACATTACTCAGGCACCAGTTTCAGATATGACTTTCCAGATGCATATTGTGTGCTTATAAGTCTTACAGCTAGGTCGCATACAGTGTGACTTTCAATGTGTTTACATCTGAAAAACAGTTTTCAGTGTGTGGGTGTCCCCACTATACATTTGGTGCTAGAGTCCAAACAAGGTTGACTCTACTCTCTTGTGCCAGACAGTCTTTTAAAGTTTTATCTTTGCCCTATGCTCTCCTGTGGCAGATACCCCTTTAGTTAATACATTCTTTTTTTTCTATGTTCTGCTCTCCTGTGGTAGAGATTCCTTTAATTAATACATTCATTTCTCTTATGTTCTCTGCTCTCCTGTGGCAGAGATTTGTTAGATTCTTTTAATAGAGGTAATGACCAAATCAGTACCCGAAAGATTCAAACGCTGACATTTTGGTACCTCACTATTGTTATTGACAAAATGATCCTTAAAAGATTTTAAAATTTGACAAGCGTACCCACGAGTTCACCGGAGCACATTTCCGGCAAGCACAGTGCTGACATGGCCACTGCGTTTTGATGACATGGCAAATACCCTTTCCCACCCTAATTCTTCTCCTTCTCCTTTCCCCTCCCCAACGCACTCCCCCTTCCCCTTCCTGAATGCATTCTCCCCCCTCCCCAACCCTAATCCTTCCCTCCCCCTCCCTAATCTTAATCCCCCATCTCCAACGCACTTCCCCCCTCCTCAGTCCGAAATTCCCCTTTCTGAACCCTAATCCCCTTCCCTTACCCCTTTGAATTCTAATCTCCTTCCCAACACAGTGTCTCACACTCTCAACTCTCTCTCTCTCCTTCGCCTTCACTGCTGTCGCCTTCACTATTTGTATGTGCTTGCTGCTAGCCCCCAGCCATTGCCATGCCACCTCTGTCAGGGTTCCGTTTTGGAACCATCGTGTCGTGTCCCCTCTGTGTGTGGTGTTCTTCTATTTTTTCTTTGGTGGTGTCTGTATTAAATTTTATTTTATTTTGATTATTGTATATGAATTTGTTTGTTTTCTCTGAGTTTTATTGTGATTAACCTTTTTGAATGATAATTTAACCTAAAAATTTGGGACAATTCATGATTTGGGGCAACTCTGTTGATGTTGAGGTTGTTGTTGCTGTGAATGGTGGTGTTGAGGGAGGGAGAGGGAAGTGTGCGTGGGAAAGGGAAAGTAGTGGAGATTATTGTTGCTGTTGATATTAAGGCTATTGTTATTGCGAGTGGTGGGGTTGAAGGAGGGAGGGGTAGTGTGCATTGGGGAGAGAGAGAGTGGTGGAGGTTGTTGTTGCTGTTGATGTTAAAGTTGTTGTTGCTGTGAATGGTGGTGTTGAGAGAGGAAGGAAAAGTGTACGTTGGGGAGGGGCTTGTGATGCGGCAGGGACTGCGATGGGGGAGAAGTGTGCGTTGGGGATGGGGGCTGCGACAGGGAGGGAGAGGGAACGGGAGGAAGTGTGCGTTGGGGAGGGAACTTTGGGGGTGATTTGACAAGTCATCAAAATGCAGTGGCCATGTCAGCACTGTGCTTGCCGAAAATGTGCTCCGATGAACTCGTGAGTACGCTTATCAAATTTTAAAATCTTTTACGGGCCATTTTGTCAAATAACAATAGTGAGGTACCAAAATGTCAGCGTTTGAATCTTTCGAGTACTGATTTGGTCATTACCTCCTTTTAATATTTGCTCTCTGCTCTTCTGTGGCAGAGGTTCTTTAGATTCTTTTAATATTTGCTCTCTGCTCTTTTGTGGCAGAGGTTCTTTAATATTTTTCTTTCCTTTCCTTTTCTTTCTTCTTCTTTTCTTTCCTATCATTTCATAATAAAATTTATCTTCGCATTATTCTCTCGTCTCTCCGTAAATGTCTTATGAAAAAGAATTATAAAGTACTTTAAATAAGTCTGCATTCTCTAAAACTTTTAAAATTATTCTGTTTGCTCTTCTCTAACTTATAATAATATTAATAATAGTTTTACTAGATAATATTCTTAATAAAAAGATAATAACAATAATTTAAATAAGATATTTTAAATAATAAATAAATAATATATATATCTTTTTTTAAAACTCTGTTTATAAAATCTTATTTTTAAATTTTTATTAATTACTTTTTAAATTACGAACTTTTTAATATTCTATTTTTAATCTTAATATTTTATAAAATTATATTTGAACCATCACTTATTTTCATACTTTTAAAAATAACCCTGCATTTTTATAAAATATCCAAAATACCCAAAAATTTATATAATTACAAATTGTACCTCGATTTTTATATATAAATACAATGTTACTCTTTAAAAATAAAGTTTTAATATTAATCTTCCTCTTATACCCAAAGCCGAAATCCTTAGCCCTTCCCTTTTAAAATATTACTTGTATTTTAATTCGTTTTTGAGTCTTTCAGTTACCGATTTTTTTCAACTCTTAATTTAATCTTTCAACTGCTAAATCTAATCAATTTCCTCAAAATACCACATCAAACAGTCGCAAAACCATTAAAACAATCACAGCTGAGCTGTTCCTCATAGCCAAACCAACAAATCACAAGCAATAACAATAATTCAACATAAACTCATTCAAACTCAAACAATAATCAACCAAATCAACATTTTCAGTGATGATTTCGAGATTGAAAAAGGAATGTTGTTTCATAATGAAAGCATGAATGAATGTTAAATGTTTCCAGGATTTGAGCGCGTGAATATACGCTCATTTAATAGGATTGAATTTTTTTGGTGTTGGGCCAGCTTGGATAAATTTAAATAAAAAATTATATGAATGTGTAACCCAATTGAAAAAATTAATATTTTTTCTTATTTTTATCATATTTTTTAATATTTTAAAAAGATTTTTATCATTATCAAAGTGTGAAAGATACTTTTATATCATCTTCAAAAATCGTCCGTGGTTTACCATCACTTATATTTATTTTCCTTTTTCCAACCACAAGCATACGTTAAAGATATTAATTAAGAAATATAAAAATACTGGATAAACAAATTATTTTTTAACTAAATTTAACTTAGTCTTCTTTTTTTTTTTTTATGTATCTCCTCCTTCTTCATCTTAGTTTTATTATCCTAATAAATTATTAAACTAATTTAATTAAATTTTGTTACTAAAATTAGCTTAGTCATATAGTATATTGTAAAAAAAAAATTTTCAATATATTATCATCGTATTTAAAACTTAAAAATCTTATTATCTTTATTATTTATTCTAATAATGTATTTTTTTAGATATTGTATGGAGGATGATTATATAAATATATATAATTTATAATAATTTTTTTTATGGTATCTCTCAACTCGATAGGTCAATGATTAATTTATCGCAGATCGAAGTTCTATTTAAAGATTTGTCATTGGCGGATAAATTGTTGTATACATAAGACAAAATTTAAATTCATAACATTTTTTAATTGGATTAGTGAGCTAACTATTAAATTGATCCATTTTGTTTCATAATCATTATCATTATAATATTTTACAACAAATAGCATTCTGGCACAGTGGCACCAACAAGATTGACGTGGCGTATTCTAGTGCAATATCTCTCTCTTCTCAATTTAATTTAAAAAAATTTATTTTTTATAATTATATAAAAATCAATATTTAATGTATAATTATATTAATTTTAACTCTTAATATTTTTAATCATTCTAATTATATTAATTATTACTAATTCTAATTTTCAACTATTACAATATAATTTTAAATCAAACATAATTAGTGGAAAATTGATATCGATATATATAAAAAAATTAAACATAAATTTATAGTTCTAATTGTCATAAATATAATATATCCATTAATAGTGATAAATTGATATTAATATCTTAATAATAATTCTAATTGCCATAAATATATACGATACTAACGTTGATAGTGGAAAATTGATATTAATATCAATAATAAAAGATTAAACATAAATTTATAATTCTAATTTCCATAAATATAATACTAACGTTAATAATGGTAAATTGATATTGAAATCAATAATTCAATAATTAATTTCTATAATTAATTTCATGCTACTAATGATTATATATAGTGTTTTTTTTTGTGTGGTTCATGAGTTTAAGTTTCAGAATTAAAGCGTTTTTCTTAATTTGTTATTCTTTCTTGACTATTTCATAGAATAAGAATGTATTTTTTATTTTTTTATCGAAATTGATCTGTTAAAGTACAAGTTATAATTTTGTATATTTTTTTATGTAGTTATTCCATGATTATTCTTTTAATAATTTGATATTTGTTGTTATTCAAAATTTTTTTCCGTCTAATTTTATTACAATACGATTATTTTTTGCCACAATAATTTATAATGCACCACATCCATCAAATACCACCTCGAGATATATTTACTGATTCGACGCATTATTGAATTTCTTTAATCTACATATACATTTATATAGGTGCAAAATACACCTTAAGTTTTGACGAGACTGATGTGGTCTCTTTCATAGTGTTTGAGCGCGAGGCTCAAGAGTTTTTTAAAAAAGAGTTGTAATGAAATGCATCGATCTATATTTGAAAATGTTTGTATTTAAATTAAATTAAAAAATAGTCAAATATTATATTTTATATTAATGTAATGATTAATATAATTGTTCTATTTTATTATAGAGGTTAGGTGCAAATATATATATATATATATATATATATATATATATATATATATATATATATATATATATATATAGAGAGAGAGAGAGAGAGAGATTCATATTTTTTAAAATAAATGCCTAAATTTAAAATATTAATTCTTATTAATCATACACGTATCATGGGAGTAAAATGTCCCAAGATAAGAAATCTATTTTGACATTCAAAAAAAAATACAAAATTATAGTCTCATTATGATTGATTGTACAAAATTATAGTCTCATTTGATGGCTGTTTTATGCTAGGAGAAAAAAGATTGCTGCATATTTTGTGCTAATATTTTTTCCCCCGACTTCAAACAATATTGACTTTCCACAACTCTTCTTCTCCTGCTGGTTATTGATAGCATAATGTCAACAAGAACGGAAAATGAGAATGATGCGAGCAGACGGTTAAAATCTGGGCTAAAATTAAGTCCAATTCAACAGATCGTAGAGTAATATTAAATTAAAAAAGGATAAGTGTAAGCCCAATATATCCGTACACCATACAATTAAGATTGAGGAGGTGTTAACGACCCAAAAGGGATGTCCAAAAAAAAAAACGCGGAAGGAAAAAAATTTGACGTGTTGTTAAAATATGTCAGAAGTGGGATTTGAACCCACGCCCCCTTTCGAAGACCAGAACTTGAGTCTGGCGCCTTAGACCACTCGGCCATCCTGACTTCTTGTTAATGATTTCTCGATTTTTTTTTATAAATACCTATTCAATTCTTTTTTAGTTTATTTTTCTTCCGTCCTCAACCATCTATCATGTGTATACAATTGTACATGTTTTTAAAAGGTTATGTATTCGTTTCTTGTGATCGTATTATTTGGAGGGAAAATAAAAAGAAAATATTGGATACTGACAGATAAGATGAAGAATGGATACACCAAGTCAATTATTTATCATGCCAAAGATAACGATTATTAATGTGTTATATTTTGTCTGTTTATGCACAACATTGCACTTTATTTATTGTTTTCCAATTAACACTCCTCTTATTAATCTAGTACTTGATAAATAACCTCGAGCAATACGCCAAATCACTCTTTAATGAATTTTTGTTTGGACATTTTAATTTTCTATAAATTTTAATTACCAAATAAGGCATCACTATTTATTTTATTAAACAAATCAATTTTCTTGTTCTAAGTCTTCTGTTACAAGTTGACAAAACTTACTTGTTTAGAGGAGAATTTGATTAAATGTATGAACATGTAATAAAAAAAAACTTGGCGTAAAAATTAATTTGTCTAACAAATAAAAAAAAGAAGTAATTTGATAATTAAAATTTGTGAAACACAAATTTGATTAAAAATTCCATTCTATTACTCTAACTCAATTCAATACTAGGCACCCCTACTAGTTTTTTTTTTTTAATGAAAATTATACATTTTAATCATGTTTAGATACTTCGGAACATCACTTTTAACACAATAGTGATTAGCGTCAACACTAAATTGAAATTTGCAATCACAATATTGGACTATGAAGGACAAAGAAAACAATTTTGGCACAAAGTACCACAGTACCTAAAACAAATGTAAAGCAGACATAGTTAACTTGAATATGCTGATAGGTAAGTATTACTATTAACTATTAAGTACACCGTTACAGTTATTAACGGATTCAGTAAGAAAATTTAACTATTCCGGTAAGCAAATCATTCATTTTCTTTGCACAGTATACTCAGTGCTATTTGTGTTCAAAACCACAAGAACTGCATAGAAGTAGCACTAGATTCTCTGATTTTACATGTTTGTCTTCTTAAAGAAAATGGGAGAATAAATCCATCACCATTGAACAAGATTCAAACATCAAACTAGAAGATAATATCAAATCCTAGACCTTCAAAAAGTTAAGGAAAATGTACACAAGGCAGAGAAGTAAAAAACACAGATTGCATGATTCAAACTCACTGTTTCAAAGAAAACAGTACTAAAATTGTTCCAGCTACAAGAATGGAGCCATGATAATCGAAATGAAACTGAAAGGTGGTGTATCACTTCATCTTAGCCTCTGTAAAGAGAACATGGCGGTTAACCCTTGGATCATACTTGCGAAACTCGAGCTTCTCTGTGAACTGCCTTGGCTTCCTCTTCACATAGAAAAATCCAGTCCCAGCAGCAGACACTAGTTTTACAAACATTTGAGCCTTCTTCTTCTTGTCCCCCATTCCTTACTCTAAACACAACGAAACCATTTACTTCAGTTTTTTTCCCTCCTCTTCAACAATTAAAAATAAGAAGTTGATTTTAATGAAATATAAAACAGATTCACACTTGCATTTAGTTATATCTCGTCACGTCAATAAAAAACAACTATCTTTTACACCTACCATGTGAATGATAATCCAAAAAGAAGCTTGTAATTATATGATTGAAAGGTGAAATAATTAATAATGCACACATTTGGTAAAGTCTATTTTATCTTCAGGTCCTTTCTTTCCCTCAAAGACCCTAACTCAAGAAGCACACTTTGGAAATTTGATACAGTAGCAACATAATACCTTTAAATACAATAATTTCCTATGAAATCAATGTACAATAGATAATGAGTTCCACAAGATAATAGATATCACATCAAATCTGAGTGTTTTGCGGGGAATATCATGAATTTGATTCTGTTTCCATCAAACACAGAGGCAATCGGTAATTTTCAATGTTCTGAAAACCGAACCGGTCATCGAACTGCTCTAGTCACTGATTCACTGGTCCAACCGGTTTATTCGTGGTCTAACCGGAAAAACCGTTATAATAAAATAATAAATAAATTATAAATAAATATTCTAAAACATAATTCTAGTCTAATATAAATCTTAAGATGTCTTCTAAACACTACACAAATGTCATCAACCAAAGTCTTATGAACTTATTTAAGTACAAACTCAAAATTGAAACACAAAAACAAAACAGCTGCAATTCAATCTCCAGCAGCACATCACTACGCAAAGAAATCACAAAACACTATATAACTAAATCAATAAATCATGAAGACAATCACCATGTATGCATAACTAAGTCACAAAAACAGTAAAACACAAACACAAAAACAAAACAGCAGCAATCCAGTCTCCAGCAGCACATCACTATGCAAAAAAAACACAAAATCCTACATAACTGAAATCAATAAATCATGAAGACAGTCACCATCTAGGCATAATTAAGTCGCAAAACAGTAAAACACAAACACAAAACAGCAGCAATTCAATCTCCAGCAGCACATAACTATGCAAAGAAATCACAAAATCCTACATAACTGAAATAACTAATCATGAAGACAGTCACCATCTAAGCATAATTAAATCACAAAACAGTAAAACACACAAAACAGCAGCAATTCAGTTTTCAGCAGCACATCACTACGCAGAGAAATCACAAAACAAAAAACATCAGCACAACAACAGCACAGCAGAATGTATGCTGAATTAACTAACTTAACAATCTAAGCACAATTAAGCCCAAAGCATAATTTTAATTGACTTAATTAAACACAAAAAAGCTCAGCAGTGAACAGCAGAGAGCCAAAAAAAAACACAGCACAGGAGCGAAGAAGACACAAACCAGAGTACAACACAGCATAGCAGTAGTGAGCAGAGCCATTCAATTTCAATAATCAATATAATTTGATAATTTCTGAACTGAAAAACAAACACGAACAGCAGGCACTAGTAGTGAGCTATGTGATACAATAAGAGTATTAAGCACCAACTTAAATTACAAGTATTCCTTTAGGCAATGAGCATAAAATTTATCATCAAGAAACTTTAACAAAATTTAACAGAAAAAAGTAAAAGCACGAACAAACCAGTAACAATTTATCGGTATCAATAAGTAATAATCAATCCAGAACAAACAAGAACAAGCCAGTAAATCAATCCAGAACAAACAAGAACAAGCCAGTAACAGTTAATCAACCCAGAACAAACAAGAACAAGCCAGTAACAGAGTTAAAATTTATTATCAAGCAGTGAGCAAGGCCAATCAACCAAGGAAAAGCACCGAGCACTGACGGAGCATCCGAGGCATTACCTTCAGCGACGGCAGTGACCAGAGATTTGAGGGAGAGCCACAGACGACGGGAACCTGGCGACGGACGACGGGGAGCTAGCGACGAACACGACAGAGGGACGACGGCGGAGCAGGACCTGAAGACGCTGGGGTTGGGGGAATGGAAGGGCCTTCGAGCACGACGAAACAGGAGGATTGGCGAACGACCTCGACGAACCAGGCGGCGACGGTGAGACCAACGGCGGCGCGATGAGACTAGGGTTGTGTTGGACAGAAATAATGAGATTATGTATGAGACTGAGGAATCAGGAATGGGGCTCGAGAGGAAGGCAAGGGTTTCAGCCTTCAGGTGACTGAGGACGAGAACCTGGCTCTTTCTTTTTTGAAACAAAATGCAAAAACGATGCCGTTTCATAAAACCGGCCGGTACCGGTTCGATCCGACCGACCGGTTCAACGATTTTAAGCAATTTTTAATTTTTAAACTAGCGGCTTCTCTTGCTGGACCGAACCGCAAAGCCTTCAGGTTCCCGGTTGGACCGGTTCGGTCCGGTTTCAGAACCCTGGTAATTTCTATTCTATTTTTTGTCTACTTATTTCTCTTTCATAAATTAAAATTATTGAAGAAGGTCAATATAAACATGTTCGTAATGAGCAAATTACAAAAGCATGATTTCTAAACAGTCAATCCCAATAAATACTCTATAAAATATGCTTAGAAATCATGGCTTCAAAAATTACAGATACACTAAAGCCCAACGAGAGAGAGAGACCTTAATTGTGTGAGGCAGTGGTGTGGGGTGTTGGCGCAACTGCGATGTGCGACGGCAGAATGAGATGTTTTTGTTGTGATAAGATTGCATGAGGTGTATGTCCATGTTTCACAAGTCTTAGATTTTTAAGGAGAATCATATTAAATAATGTTTGAAAATAATGCCCATGTGTATGCCTATAAATAAAATTTTGATATGAAGTAATACATACAGTTAAAAATAATAAATAAATCAATACTCTCTTTTTACGAATATTTCTCTCTTTCTTTTATATATATATATATATATATATATATATATATATATATATATATATATATATATATATACTACAGCATATAATATTAGTAATATATTAATCATTCTTATATTAAAATCGTGGTAAATATTATTACTAGATTTATCTAATTATATTTCTTATTTTATATTACTTCTTCTTTTTTTATTTTATATTTATTTTACAACATGTTATCAGCACGAGACTCTGATCAAATTTTTAGGAAGACTCAGGTAACAAATTTTTATTATGTCGAAGTTCTCTCATCTTGAATTCAATGCTCTTGATATATCTGGAAACAATTATTTATCATGGATACTAGATGCTGAAATTTATCTTGATTCAATGGATCTTGGAGATACCATTAAGGTTAAAAATAGTGCATCCCAGAAGGATAAAGCCAAAGCCATGATTTTTCTTCGTCGTCATCTTGACGAAGGATTGAAAAATGAATATCTCATATTAAAAAATCTTGCAGATCTTTGGAAAGACCTTGAAGAAAAGTATAATCATAAAAAACGGTGATACTTCCTCAAGCCCGATATGAATTGACGCACTTGCGTCTACAGGATTTTAAATCTATAAATGAATATAATTCTGCAATGTTTCGAATCACCTCACGAATGAAATTATGTGAGGAAAAGATAACTGATCATGATATGTTGGAGAAAACTTTCACAACCTTCCATGCCTCGAATGTGCTCCTGCAGCAGCAGTATCGAGAAATAGGGTTTAAAAAATATTTTGAGTTAATTTCTTGCCTTCTTGTTGCTGAATGCAACAATGAGTTGCTCTTGAAAAAACATGAAGTGCGCCCAGCTGGTGCCGCCCAATTTCCTGAAGTAAATGTGGCAAATTACCCCAAAAGAGGTAAATGGAAAATTTTTAATAACAAGAAAAATTATGGAAGAGAAAAGAATTATGTTCAAAAGAGAGGATCTCACCAGAAGTGGGATAAAGAAAGAAATATCGGGTAGAATAAATCAACAGAGGATAAGTGTTTTCATTGTGGTGGAAAGGACCATTGGTCACGTACCTGCCGTACCCAAGGCACCTAGTCGATCTTTACCAATTATCTTTGAAAAAGGACGACAAGGGAAAAGAGTCAAATTTTGTTTCAAATGATGCTGAAAATTCCACCACTCATTATGATGTATCTAATTTCTTTGAGGATCTTGAAGGAAATATTGGTCATTTGATCAATGATGGAATAGTTTAATGTGTGAGATTGTTAAGTATCCATATAAATAAATAACGTAAAGAACTTATTGTTAAGTTTTATTTTCTATGTATTTGAGTTTCAAATATGATGAAATATTAATGTTTATGAATTTTGAAATCATTAAATGTGTCATGTTTTAAAAAAATTAGTATATGACATTATTTTTATGTGCAGTATTTCTTAAAAAAATAATTCCAATCAAGTATTCAATTTAACTGTGCATACTACTCATTTTATTATTATTTATCTTTGAAGAGAATGGCAAGGATATATAATGAAGATGTATGCCTTGCGGATAGTGCAAGTTCGCACACTATTCTTAAAAGTGATATATATTTTACCCATCTGGTGCCAAAAGAAGAATGTGTTAATACTATTATTGGCTCAGGCAATGTGATAGAAGGCTCCGGAAGAACTATAATTTTGTTTCTTGGAGGAACAAAATTCATAATAAATAATGCACTATTGTCTACCAAGTCTCGAAGAAACTTGTTGAGCTTTAACGATATTCGCCGAAATGGATATCATATTGAGACTATGAATGAGGGAAATCATGAGTACTTATGTATCACAACTCATGATTCAAATAAGAAAGTTATATTAGAAAAATTACCCTCACTTCATTTAGGTTGTATTATACCAAGATTAGTGCAATTGAATCACATGCCACTGTAAACCAGAAGTTTACTAGCCCAAATGAATTCATAACTTGGTACGACCGATTGGGTCATCCGGAAACAACCATGATAAGGAGAATTATTGAAAACTCCCATGGACATTCACTAAAGAACCAGAAGATTCTTAAAACTAGTGAATTTTGTTGTGCTACATGTTCTCAGGGAAAGTTAATTTTAAGGCCATCACCAGTAAAAATTGGATTTGAGTCCCCTGAATTCCTAGAAAGAATTCAAGGTGATATATGTGGACCTATTCATCCACCATATGGATCTTTTGGATATTTTATGGTCCTAATAGACGCATCTTCGAGATAGTCACATGTGTGCTTATTATATTCTCGCAACCTGGCGTTTGCGAGATTACTGGCTCAAATTATTCGATTAAAAGCACAATTTCCAGAAAATCCAATCAAAGCAATTCGTCTTGATAATGCTGCTGAATTTACTTCCCAAACTTTTGATGCTTATTGTATGGCTAATGGAATAAGTGTTGAACATCCAGTAGCTTATGTTCACACACAAAATGGGTTAGCAGAATCACTTATTAAACGCCTCCAATTAATTGCTAGACCCTTACTTATGAGAACAAATCTCCCAACCTCGGTTTGGGGGCATGCTATTTTACATGCCGCAGCACTTATTCGTTTGAGGCCAACGAGTTACCATCAGTTCTCTCCTATTCAATTAGCATTTGGCCAGCAGCCAAATGTTTCCCATTTAAGAATATTCGGGTGTGTGATATATGTTCCTATTGCACCACCTAATCGCACCAAAATGGGACCCCAAAGAAAATTGGGGATATATATTGGATATGATTCTTCCTCTATAATGAGGTATCTTGAGATACAAACTGGAGATGTATTTAAAACCCGGTTTGCGGATTGTCATTTTGATGAATCAAAGTTTCCAACATTAGGAGGAGAGAATAAGCTTCCTGAAAAGGAACTTAATTAGAATGCATCATCGTTGATGCATTTAGATCCTCGATCAGGGCAATGTGAACTAGAAGTTCAAAAGATTATACATTTGTAAAGAATAGCAAATGAATTCCCTGATGCATTTTCTGATACAAAGAGGATAACTAAATCTTATATACCAGCAAAAAATGCCCCAATTCGAATTGATGTCCCAGTAGGACAAGTAGCCACTGAAGCAAATTCACGCTAGAAGCGTGGCAGGCCTGTTGGTTCCAAAGACAAAAATTCTCGAAAGAGAAAAGAGGTAAATACTATTCTTGTTGAAAAAGACATAGTAGAGACACCTGCAGTTGTCCAAAATTCTGATATAGTTTTAACGCCAGAAGACGTTCAGGTACCTGAAAATTGTGAAAATGACGAGTTCTCGATAAATTATGTCTTTACAGGAGAGAAATGGGGCCGAAATAAGACAATCGTCAATGAAATATTTGCATATAATGTGGCATTGAATATCATGCATGAAAGTAAGGATCTTGAGCCAAGATCAGTCGAAGAATGTCGACAAAGAAATGATTGGCCAAAATGGAAAGAAGCCATGAAGGATGAGTTAGACTCACTTGCAAAATGTAAAGTCTTTGGACCTGTAGTCCGTACACCAGAAGATGTAAAACCTGTTGGATACCGGTGGGTATTTGTGAGAAAACGAAATGAGAAAAATGAAGTTGTGCGCTACAAAGCCCGACTTATGGCACAAGGTTTTTCACAAAGGCCCGGTATAGATTATGAAGAAACATATTCCCCTGTAGTGGATGCAATAACATTGCGTTATTTGGTCAGTTTATCTGCATATCATAAACTACATATGCATTTAATGGATGTGGTAACAGCCTATTTATACGGCTCATTAGATCGGGATATCTATATGAAAGTCCCTGAAGGACTAAAGATATCTAAACCATCCAATGAATATTCGCCAGGGTTACACTCAGTCAAATTGCAAAGATCTTTATATGGTCTAAAGTAATCTGGACGAATGTGGTATAATCGTCTTACTGAGTATCTGGCCAAAAACGGATTTAAGAATGATGATATCTGCCATGTGTTTTCATAAAGAAATCTGTATCTGGGTTCATTATAATTGCTGTGTACGTTGATGATTTAAATATCATTGGAACTCCGGAAGAGATTCCAACAATTATAAAAACTCTAAAAGAAGAATTTGAGATGAAAGATCTTGGAAAGACTAAATTTTGTCTCGGCCTGCAGATCGAGCATACAAAAAATAGGATGTTTATTCATCAAACAACATACACAGAAAAGATATTGAAGAGATTTTATATGGATAAGTCACATCCCTTGAGTACCCCAATGATCGTAAGATCTTTGGATGTGGAGAAGGATCAATTCTGTCCTAAAGAAGAAAATGAAGATATCCTTGGTTCAGAAGTACCATATCTTAGTGCCATTTGAGCGCTAATGGAGCGCTAATGTATCTTGCTAATAATACGCGACCTGACATATCATTTGCGGTGAATTTACTAGCAAGGTATAGTTCCTCTCCAACCAGAAGACATTGGAGTGGAATCAAGCAAATCTTTCGATATCTTCATGGAACGGTTGATATGGGATTGTTTTATCCCTATGGATCTAAGTCACAACTAGTTGGCTATGCAGATGCTGGCTACTTGTCTGATCCACATAAAGGGAGATCTCAAACATGATACCTGTTTACATATGGTGGTACAGCTATATCATGGAGGTCCACGAAACAGACGATTGCTGCAACATCCTCTAATCATGCCGAAATACTAGCGATTCATGAAGCAAGTCGCGAGTGTTTTTGGCTCCGGAGTTTGATCCAATATATTCTGTCATCATGTGGACTGATTGATCATAAGATAGCTCCAACTGTCCTGTTTGAAGATAATATAGTATGCATTGCTCAACTTAAAGGAGGGTACATCAAAGGTGATAGAACAAAGCATATTTCTCCCAAATTCTTCTTCACTCATGATCTTCAAAATCAAGGGACAATTGATGTCTAACAGATCTGCTCAAGTGACAATCTGGTAGATTTATTTACAAAGTCACTCCCAAAATCCTCCTTTGAAAGTTTGGTACATGAGATTGTGATGTTCCGATTTCGAGACATAAAATGATGTCGACAAGAGGGGGAGACTGTACTCTTTTTTCCTTGGTCAGGGTTTTTTTTCCTTTGGGTTTTTCTTGACAAGGTTTTTAATGAGGCAGTCCCCATCACAAAGAATTTTGTACTCTTTTTTTTCACTAAAATTTTTTTTCCATTGGATTTTTCTTTAGTAAGGTTTTAATGAGGCATAATCCTAAATGGTCATCCAAAGAGGAGTGTTGTGATAAGATTGCCTGAGGTGGATGCCCATTTTTCACAAGTCTCAGGTTTTCAAAGAGAATCATATTAAATAATGTTTGAAAATGATATCCATGTATATGCCTATAAATAAGATCTTAATATAAAGTAATACATACAATTAAAAACAATAAATAAATCAATACTCTCTCTTTACGAATACTTCTCTCTTTCTTATATATATATATATATACTACATCATATAATATTAATAATATATTAATCATTCTTATATTAAAATCATAGTGAATATTATTACTAGATTTATCTAATTATATTTCTTATTTTATATTACTTCTTTCTTTTCTATTTTATATTTATTTTACAACAGTTTTAAGATTTTGGGGGTTTTCCGTTTTCACTTTTCGGGGTTCCAAAGGCCAGAGCCACATTGGTATATTCAATATTCATGGATGCATTATAATACTTGTTTGTATTATATAAGTATTTATGAAGATCATCAAATGGTGTCGTGGTGTAGTTGGTTATCACGTCAGTCTAACACACTGAAGGTCTCCGGTTCGAGTCCGGGCGACGCCAACTTATTCTTTCTTTTGCTTTAAGCAATCATTACCTTTTAAGTTTTAAGATATCTCAAGTGAAGCCATGGATCACCCACCTCCTTTTACATAACATTCTTTTCTTACGGTATAAATACTTCTTCAATTAGAAAGACAACATTCTATATATATAATATTTTATTATCTTGGAAGAATCTAAAAGACTAAAACAATGAAAGAACCAATAATAATTGAATCATTCATTAAATCATGTGACTTCTCATAAATAAAATTCAGTAAATTAAATTTAATTAATATATTCAAATAATTAATGTGCACTTTTATTTTTTTTAAATTTGGATTAATATATTTTTTGATAGTAATGTATATTATTTTTGTCCTCTAACATAAATTTTCTGAGTCCGTCACTGCCTAAATGTATGTTGTGGTGTCACTTATAATTTAACATGCCACATTAACAAAATTTTGACACCATTGATCAACAGAGAAAATAACAAAATGACTAACATGACTAATTTATAATTTTTAATAGACGAATTTGATTAAAAAAATCTTTTGAGAATTAATTTGAAAAACAATTGATCTTTTAAAGACTAATTGACCACTTACTCTTATATTTGTCGTTCTTTTTATATATTATTTTTTAACTATAAAATTTGAAGATGATTTTTTTTAAATGATACAGGCTTTAAATATTAATGATACGAAGAGTTCAAATATTATTTAATAGTTATTAATTTATATTTTTAAGTATTAAACTAGTCAATTTAATTTTATTTATTTAATTACTAAATTAACTTTTGTATTAGTGGGTTTATAATTTTTTATTTTAATTTAATAAAAGATTATAATAAATACCTCCTATTGTAACTGTTGTAGAATAATTAGAAGCGTAAAAAATCTTTTTTGATTTCATGATAAAATCATGAGGACAAAAAAGATTGAATGAATTTTTTTCTTATTGCATCAAAAAATTAGGTAATAAATTAGATAAAATAAATTAAGTTGAATAAATTTTTTTTCTTGTTGTATCAAAAAAATTAAAAAAATATATAGTAATTCTTCTTTTTTTTATTCAATTTTAACATATCTTTTTTATTTTTTTTATTTCAATCATTTTCTTTTATTTATCATTAGTTTTTTTTATCAATTAGTCACTTAAAATTTCCTTGATAATAATATAATTCATGTATAGAAGTGATTGAGATGGTAACAATTGGATGTATAATAAATAAATCTCAATGGTAATAAATTTTGATGAGTTTAGAAAATTTTATCTTTAAAGGTTTATCTATTATATGTGCCCTAAGAGCATAAGTTAGGTTATTTTTTTTAATATTAAAATATCTTTGGTGTAACACTCAATTATTGAATTGTGTAGTATTTTTTAAAATTATGGGCAGGACAATATTCTTCCGGCGTATTGACAATACGTCTTTCTTGTATTGTTTCACTCCTATAATTTTAAAAAATATCATAAAATTCAATAATTGAGTGTTACACCATAGTTTTATTCATATCTAAAAAAATAAACGAATAAGTTAAAATTATAAATTGATAAAATTTTTATTGAATATATAAAAATTTTAAGTATCCAATGCATTTGTTTATATCTATTAAATAAAAAAATTTTATAACCTTTTACTAATGATATTTTAAGACAAAATATTTGAAACGAATTTAGTTAGCTAAATTATCTTTAATTGTAATGGCAAATATTTAGTTGGGTTAACTAAAGTTGATCTAAATATGTATTATGCTGATTGATTGTGCAATTAAGATTAGTAAATAATTTAAGTGATGATTCAACTATATTTTAAAAAAATCAACCATAAAAGTAATATTTGAGAAGAATTTGAAAGAGAGTATTTTTTATAATAAAAAAGAAAATTATGGCAATAATGAGAAATGATTGACTGCTTCGGCTAGAATAATAAGCTACAATTTTTATAAGAAGTGTCTATTATTAAGAAGAAAATTCAGAAATACAATATACACTTTGAGTGTTATCATTCTTTTGTATTGGGTCTCAATATATTTAGTTAGATTTTGGAGTTTTGGTTAAAAAAAATATTTATATTTTTTTGAAAGATTATTTTAAAAAAGTCTATAAAAAAATAAACATGACTTAGGAAGAACAATCAAAATAATTTAAGTTTAAGCTCGAGTCTTTGTTATTGATTTTTATTTGGTCTTGACATTTTAATTTATCTTGTTTTGTGAAATTCGAAATTGTAGTTTTATTTGTCTTGAGGTAAAACTAATTAACTTGGTTTATTTGTTTTCATCTTCGTTTTTGAATTGGTGTTTGCGTTGTAATCTTGACGATTGAGGTAGTAAAATTTTGTCATAATTGTAGACTTAGTTACATTTTGAGGTTAAATTAAAATGAGAAATACTATTTGTATATTAAAATTAGTCACTAAAATCAGCTATCAATATATTTGTATATAAATATATGTATGGTTTAATTTATTGTTTAGTGTATTTATATTCCAACATATATTTTATACTAGTAATTGATTTTAGTAACTGATTTTGATATTCATGTAGCATAACGAAATAACCCAATCAAAATACATGGCCATGTTATTTTCTCACCTTTTTTTTTTGTTTTTATCTTTAAGCTTGTGCTATTCTAAGAGACAAAACGAAAAAAATTCTATGTACTCAAAAATATGTTTCAAAATTAAAAGTGTCTTAATTTAAATTTTTTTATTTTTCAAGGCCTATAAAATTCACAAGCTTTTTATTTATTTATTTTTTTGAGTAATCAAGATTTTGCATTTAGGTTAATCTCATGTAATGACAAAATTTTTGTAAAGTTCTATTCTTTTCACTATGAGTTAAGATTTGAGAACTGAACTTGATCATCAAACTACTTTAGTTATTAGTTTATTGGTCTAATCAGTCTAATTGTAGTTTAATCGGATAAATTATTTTAAAATAAAATAATAAATAAATTATAAATAAACATCCTAAAATATAATTATAATTTAATATAAATCTTAAAATATCTTTTCAATTTAAAATATTACATAAATTATTATCTTTTAAATTAATAATTTACAAATTTGTTATCAAATTTTACACAAATGTTTTCCAGAAGATCCTTGACTTTAATACTAAAAAAATGATATCAGAGGCTAAGAAAAAAAAAAATCATAAATACAGTTTCATATCCTCTAATATATGTATACAAACATGAACATTTATGCAATTTTTCTATCATCTTTGTTTCTTTTTATTATGGCACTAATTTTTTATTTTATTTCTGATTTGTCTATAAATCTTTTATTAAAGAACTCGAGTTACAAGTGTATTGAATACATTGATATAATTAGGGATGATAAAGCTGGACTTTTTCATTGTCAAATAGGTATGACAACTGAAACTGGAGCGAAAAGTTTATATAATACAAAATATTTTATCATTAAATTAAAACAGCTGCACTACAATAGCGCCAAAAATCAAAGAATTATTTGACAAATAATTATTTATAACTAAAATCAATAAATCAACGTCACAGTAAAAACAATAGCTCTCATTAACACAATAATACAATAAAACCAAAAATCAAATAAATCATCAACAAAAATTTAAAAATAACAATAAATAATCAACAAAAATCATAAAATCAATAAATCATCAACAAAAATTTAAAAATAATAGAGCTAGAAATTCAAAAACAACAATATAGTAAAGTCATTTTTTTATCAAAAATTTCAACAAAAACACAAAATTTCTATAATCATTTACATAATTTCACTTTCAAAAATAGTTAATCAACTAAGAATAAACAAGAATGAGGGTATCAATTATAATCATCAAACAGTAAGTCAATAACAGAGTTAATCAACTAAAAACAAGCCAATAACAGAATTAAAATTCATTATCAAACAATGAACAAAGCCAATCAATCAAGAATTCAAATATTATAAACTCTAAATTTCTAGAACTTATTACATTTTTTTACTATTCTTTGCTTATAATATAATATATATTCTCACACTTTATTTACATATATTTATATACACATACATTTTTTAATTAATAATTATATATATCACATAATACGTATGCATTCCACCCACCACCAAACTCATCACACTCGGAAAAGCTTTATTATTCATCCCAAAACTAACCAAAAGCATATAAACAAAAAATTAAGGGGGAAAAAAAGCTAAAAATCTTCATCAATAATCTTGAACTAGGGCTTCAACAAGAGTAGCAATGGCAGAAATAGGGTTTCCAAAAATGGCTGAAACTATTAGCTTGAAGACCACAACCGCTATCTTTGTATACTTCTTGATTGTCCCCAATCTCCTTGATGACCTTGTTAAAGCAAGTTGACGAGATTCATATTCAATCATCTCATGATGAATTATTGAATAATTGTTTTGTTCCTGAGTTGAAAAATAGCCTCTCTTCCAATTCTCAAGAATCAATTCCTTAACACAAGAAACATGGTAACAAGAATTATTATCCTCATTACAAGACACATAAGACCAACCCTTAACTTTGTTCACAACATTCCTACTCTTACATTTTAGGCACTTCCTAGGAACCTTTTGAGACAATTTCAATGTCACACATCCATCTTTGTCGCAAACACTATCTTTCAGCTTCAAACAACATGGGTGCAAATCAAATCCTGTCTGAGAACAATGGTACACAAACCCTAGCACATCTTTTCCACAAGCATCACAATACCTAGTTCGGTATCCGGGTGCCTTCTCGAAGAACTCGAAGTGGCTTTTCGGGAAAAATCGATGGAAGGCGAGGCGATCGACGTTCGCGCACTCTTCGTGAAGGATGTAGTTGCAAATTTCACAACCATAACTTGGTCCAAACCCTAGTTCTTTACAACCATTGCACTTGTATGGAGCTCCAGGAGGGTTCAAGTGTAAAGGGTGTGAATGATTGGGATGATCCATAATTAAATTCTGTTGAAATTAACAACGAATATAGAGACATCAAGAAAATAATGTAACTAATGATAAGTAATTATTCACATGAACATGTATGTCTTTATATAAAAATAATAACTAAAACATACACGTGTTATATTAAGTAATTTATCTAAGGATTATGCTAGCTAGGTATATATTAACGTTAGTAATTAGTATAAAATACATGTTAAAATATAAATATATATTAAAATAAATTATATTACATGTATATTTATACACAAATATATAAGTGATTAATTTTAGTATATAAAAAATATTTTTTTATTTAAATATATCAAATTATGTAACTGTTATCTGTTATCATTTTTATACAAAGGCATTTTCTATGAGTAGAATAAATCAAAATATAAATTAAGAGGTTAATCTATATAATCATATTATTAATAGGCATAAGATGTTATATCAAGTAATAGATACATATTTAATGATGCGAAGGAAAGAAAATGATAACAATAATAATAGGAATAAGAAGAAATTAAAATCATGTATGTACAAAATATAAGATTATATTCTACTATTCTAAAGAAATTGAAAGACGTACGTACCTAAAAAAGATGAATAATTGAGTAAGGTAGGTTCTTTTGAGATGACTTTCTAATTGGAAACAGGAACTAGCAGTATTTATAGTTAATATGTTAATTACCAAAGCTTGTTAGTTACTTGGAAATTAAGGCATTAGCCAATGAACTAAGCTATGTTTTTCCGAATTTCTTAGAAAGTCGGTTTTTATAGTTATATATCTTTTTTCACAACACACAACAAACGTGTCATTATTCAACTAAGCTAGTTGTTATTTTCACATCTGGATCCTTTTGATGAGTACATTTCAGGGAAATTAATGGTTGCATTCCATATATATATATATATATATATATATATATATATATATATATATATATATATATATATATATATATATATATATATATATATATTATCCAATATAATATATTTCTACTCATTGCTCAGAAGTATAGCTTATATATATTAACATACACTTTCCTTTTGAAGGATCCTTTTCATGTACATTTTCCATGAAAATTTCCCATAGTGTGGATATATGTATAGCAGATATAGCTAGTATTATATCATAAAAATTTCTAGATAATTGACTATGATGTTAATTAGTTTAATTTTATCCATAAATAATAATAATATACCAAAGTGCAATGACATACACTTTCCAAACAAATTAATTAAAATACAGATAATAACAATAATCTAATCACATTTTAATTTATAGCTTTAATATTGTAGTAGTTGAAATTGGCTCTTCAAAGTTGAAATAAAAGAAATAAAAAATTTAATTTTCATGTATTAACGTTGTAAAATAATTTTATACAAATATTCAATTGTATATTATCATTAATTAATTAATTTTGAAATTCATTACTTAAAAGATTATTTAAACTCATAAATTGAATTGCACAATTGTTTAAAAATTATGTTTTACCTTTTTCTTTGCTACTTAGTAAAGTTTTTATGTTCTAATTTTCCTTTTTAATTGAATCATGCTGTGCTATCAAAGAGACAACAAAAACCTAGTCAATGATCAGCAAAAAAATATATATGAAAATTTAAAAATTACAACTTCAAAATACATATTAGTTGATTATGTGCTGTATTTTAATATTTTTTCATATTATTTATAATAATCCGTTCCGCACATCATTATCACTCGATTAAATAAGGGGAGTAGAGGACTAATTTGTACAACGATATGGAAACAAAGTAAAACGATTTAAGACTAATTAATCAAATTCAAAATGAAATACGCAGCTAATAAAACCCATGATTTGACACACGACGTAGTTTGCTTCGACTTTGGATGGATTTCATGTTATTCAAATCTGTCACGACTATTTTAGGCTATGCACTATTGTCTAAGAAATTCTGGTATGTATATTATATTATCCTTCACTATCACAAGTAAACGTGTCATTCAACTATTGGCTATTGCCTGTTTCCATTGGAACCTTCAATTTCAAATTAAAGCATGCATTTCATGGAAATTATGACAACCAAGACGATGGTTCTGCTTCATTGCTTAAGAAATTTTCGGCTATTTTGCTTTGATGTTAACACCTATAACGTGGAATAGAACTAGTTCATTTCCAAGTTAATGTACGTATGATAAGATGATAATAAGTTAAATAACACCTTTATTATACGATTAGTAGGTTAGATGTAGACTATATCAAAGTAATTTGTATTTACAGAGTGTAATATAAAATTTTCTCTGCTTTTTTACATTTAAGTTGAAACTACTATTACTAACTTGATAATACTAAATTATGCAGCAATAATCATTATCTAAAAATATTTCATGTTATTTAGGTTGATCTTATTTCTTATATTATGTAGACACTTTCTCAAACTCAAATGTAAAGCTTGATCCTCCTGGCAATCTTTGTAGGTATAATATATAGTATTTCCAGAAATCAAAACATACACAATTTGTTTTATATTAATATTTTTTATTATCTGTATTAGGACAAAATCAAACGGATTAATCAAATAAAATACAAATCTATGAACTACAAAATAAGAATGATAAAAGTAAGTTTTGGTGAAATGCACAATAGGATAGCACCATTCATATTCATTAGTCAATATCATGTCTTGAATCTTGATCCTTAAACTATTAACTAAATGACAAAATCTCATCTTCAATTGTTTCAAGTACAGAACCCATCTTAACAGGAATGGCGGCATTCCTCGGAATCACTACACTCATCAAATCTCCATGAGTGGCTATACCAAGAGACAAAGGAGTGACATCAACTAGTACCATGTTTGCCACAATGCTATAACTTTCACTAAGCAAAGCAGCTTGAATTGCAGCACCATAAGCAACAGCTTCATCCGGGTTGATACTCTTGCAAAGATCCTACCCTTCAAAGAAGTTCTGCAATAAACTCTGAACTTTTGGGATTCTAGAAGATCCACCAACAAGGACCACGTCATGTATCTCTCTTTTCTCCATCTTAGCATCATCAAGACACTTCTGAGCAATCTCCATGCATTTCTCAAACAAGTCCCTGTTAGAGTTCTTCAAACCTTGCACAAGTTATAGAGAAACGAAAGTCAATGCCTTGAAACAAAGCATCTATCTCATTAGCATGTGAAAGTATCCTTTTCGCTTTCTCACATTCGTTTCTCAACCTCCTCATTGCTCTGGGATCCCGAGTAATGTCCATTCTGATCTTTCTTTTGAACTCTTGTACCAAGTGACTCACCATTCTGTTATTGAAATCTTCCCCTCCGAGATGAGTGTCTCTGGAAGTGGCCTTAACTTCAATGTTATCACCTTCAATTGTGACTAGAGACACATCAAAGGTACCACCACCAAGATCTAAATATGAAAACATTGTGCTTTCCGGAACATTTGTCTCTCTTTCGAAGGCCATATGCAAGAGATGCAGCTGTTGGTTCGTTGATGATTCTGATGACATTAAGGCCGGCAATGATGCCTGCATCTTTGGTGGGTTTTCGCTGCGAGTCATTGAAATAGGCAGGGACTGTAATCACTGCATTGTCCACAGAAGACTCCAAATAGGCCTCTGCAATCTCCTTCATCTTTGTGAGGATCATAGATGAGATTTCTTCAGCAGCAAGACACTTTTTCTGGGTTTGTCATCATTGTAAATTGTAGGATCTTTGTATTTTCTGCCAATCAACCTTTTAGCATCTACAAAAGAGTAATCTTGTTCTACTTTCATATTTTTTGTGTAGGAGAAATAACAATGAACCAAACTAGTGTACTAGAGTTGGATGCGTGTAGTAACTAACTACCAAACTAACAGTCACTTTGAATCAAATTAACATTATTAATGAGACTTGAGACTAAGATGAAATCAAACATGTTACCAAAGATGGTGTTAGAGGGGTTGGCTGCGGCTTGATTTTTAGCAGCATCACCAATCAATCTTTGAGTATCGGTGAAGGCAACGAAAGAAGGTGTGGTTCTGTTGCCTTGATCATTCACAATAATCTCTGCACGACCATTTTGTTCTTCCCATGCTGCAAGACACGAGTATGTAGTTCCAAGATCGATTCCTATCGTATGACCCTTATGTTTTGTTGCCATTCTTCAATTCTCTTTGCGAAAAGCAATGTATAAATGAAATATGAATATGTAAATAGACAGATATACTAATAAAATTTTATTTATGTTCCTTGAAACCATAAAATGAATTATTAATGTATTATACTAGTATCAAGGGTGAAGCTTAATTGTTCGTTCCCCAGTAGTTAACCAAACACTATATGGCTATTAGTCATGCAAATCATCGCTAATACTACTATGACCTTGAATAAAGCAAAAAAAAATCTCGGCTACATGGAGAGTCTTCCTTTAGTCTTCCTAGGTCTTTCTCTACCTTTCACCCCTTGCCCATTTTTCATCTCATCCACCCTCCTGGCTGTGTGTTCTATCGGTCTTCTTCTCATATATTCAGATAGCTTGAGTCGCAATTCTACCATATTTTCCACAATAGTTTGCTTATTCTATCCAATCGCGTATGACCACTCATCTATCTCAACATCTTCATCTCTACCACACTTAACTTATGTTTGTGCTCCCCTTTGGCTGCCCAACACTATGTACCATAAAGTATAGCCGGTCTGATAATAGTAATAAGTATATTTAATAAATGGTGAAAACTTGCATGTAATTGTCTCCAGGTGAAGTTAACATTTAAAAACCATTAGATGATTTGATAACTTTGACTAAATTATTATTTAACAATGTTCAACTATGAATTTCCCATGAAAACAACTACATGTGAGTAAACAACTGCATATAAGTGTTCATCATTAATAAATATGCATAAGGACCTTAACTAAAGCAATGTTAGGTTTAATTCATTAGCAATACAAACCTACCAGGTATAAATATCATATATGACCAAACTGGTTCTGCCACCTCTCGGAATTGGATGTTTAACAACTTCCTCGCAAGGGTGAAGGCAGTTGCCACATCGCCTTCCTCTGAGCTCTTCTGCATTGTTTATATATATATGTTTGGAAATCCATCACATACCTTGAAGAAGCATAAATCTCATCACTTTTCTATTCAGTTTTAGCTCTTAAAATAAAATATAGATGATAACTAGCCTCCAATTTTAACTTATGGACGTCCTTTGTTTGTTTAATTTGTGTGCATAATTTCAGATGCTTTCTTTACTTTCTTCGTTAAATACACAACTCACATAGTAATGGTGGTGTTTGGCTTTTGTTTTTGAGAGCATACAACAACAAAATGATAATATTCCTTAGACAAAAATCATGAGTAAAGATGATGAGATCAGAGAATGATACGAAGAGAAGAAAGTAAAGATGATGGTAAAGAGAGACAAATTAGACCCCAATCTAAGTGTTACTGTGAAAATGATAGAAGGGTTGCGTTATTTCATAAAGAACGGATTCGAAGAGCGAAATAACCTTTTGTTTTAGTAAAGAATTGCGTTGTTTTTTGTGAAAATAGAGAGGATCCGACTGGGTCTTCACTCAAAAAATGATAAGGTTTTGGCAAAATATACCATCGGATATCATTATTCAAGTTCGTTAGCCACTACCATGCCTTGACCCTTAAACTATTAACTAAAACACAAAATAGAGCCTTCCCTTTCACTATCAAGGAGGCAACACAAAACAGAAGCATAACCATTAAAAAAAAACAAAAGGTTCTGAAAACAACTAGCCAATCTTGATCATAATGGGATCAAAGATGCGTTTGACCTCATTTAGCATAACCTTGATCACATTTATTACCTCCTGCTTTTGGTCACCATCAAGAAATGTTCTAGCCTTTGTGATTGCATTACTAATATTGTTCTTGTCATATTGGGAAAGCTTATTACTAATGCCCTTATCCTTTAAAGCTTTCTCCATTTTGTAAACATAATCATCCAAAGCATTTATAGCTTTAGCCTTTTCAAGAAACTTCATATCTTCAGCCTTGTATTTCTCAGCTTCCCTAACCAGTCTTGCAATTTCTTCACTTGACAATCTTCCTTTGTCATCGGTTATGGTAATCTGGTTCTTATTGCCAGTGGTATTTTCCTTAGCAGATACACAGAGGATACCATTAAAATCTATATCAAAGCTTACCATAATAGGATGGCCTCGAGGAGCAGGAGGAATACCAGAAAGTGTGAACTGGCCCATCACTGGCTTTCATCCTCTCACCCTCATGAACTTCTTCAAGTACAGAGTATTGGTTATCATGGATTGTGACATATTCTTTGTCTTCTTTATAGGAATAGTAGAATTCCTAGGAATCACTACACTCATGATATCTCCTTGTACAGCTATACCAAGTGACAATGGTGTAACATCACGTAGCACCATGTCTGGAACATTCTTCATGCCTTCACTCAATAGTGCAGCCTGAACTGCTGCACCATAAGCTACAGCTTCATCAGGACTAATGCTATTGTAGAGATCTTTCCTGTTGAAAAACTTCTGCAATAACTCCTGCACTTTGGGAATCCTAGAAGATCCCCCAATGAGGACAACATCATGTATAGAATTCTTCTCTATCTTAGCATCTGTAAGACACCTATCAACTGCTTTCATACACTCTTTAAAGAGGTCCATGTTTAGTTCCTCAAATCTAGCTCGAGTGATTGAAGAGCACAAGTCAATGCCTTGAGATAAAGCATCTACTTCAACAATGGTATCAACTGCGAATGACAGTACCCTTTTTGCCCTCTCACATGTACTTCTCAATCTTCTTAATGCTCTTGGGTTTCCACTAATATCCACTTTGTTCTTTCTTTTGAACTCCTCCACAAAGTGGTTCACCATTCTGTTATCAAAGTCTTCTCCACCAAGGTGTGTGTTTCCAGCAGTGGCCTTAACTTCAAACACCTTATCTTTAATAGTAAGAAGAGACACATCGAAAGTACCACCACCAAGATCAAAGATGAAAATGTTTCTCTTTCTAGCACAATCAGCTCTCTTGTCAAGGCCATATGCAATAGCTGCAGCTGTGGGTTCATTGATTACGCGCAACACATTGAGGCCAGCAATGGCACCAGCATCTTTGGTAGCTTTGCGCTGAGAGTCATTGAAATAAGCAGGCACAGTAATCACAGCATTATTTACATGTGACTCCAGATATGCCTCTGCAATCTCACGCATCTTTGTGAGAACCATAGCTGAGATTTCTTCCGGAGAAAAACGTTTTTTCTGACCCTTATACGTAACAACAATCATTGGTTTGTCATTAACACCATTTGTGACCTTAAATGGCCACAACAAGAGGTCATCCTTAATAATGGGGTCGTTATATTTTCTACCAATCAACCTCTTTGCATCAGAGAAGAAAATAATAATAATAAATTACCATGAGCTATTAATAGGAAGGACTATGCTACGTGTACACCAAAATCAGCCACCAAAATCAGCCACTGGTATAAAATACATGCTGGAATACAAATACTTGTTGAAAATAAATTAAATCACACATGTATTTATACACAAATACATTGAAGAACTGACTAAAAGAAGTAACATACAAAGGAAGATCAATTACCAAAGACAGTGTTGATTGGGTTAAAAGCAGCCTGGTACTTAGCAGCATCACCAATCAACCTCTGCTGATCTGTGAAAGCAACACACGAAGGAGTTGTTCTATTTCCCTGGTCATTATGAATGATCTCCACTCGGCTTTGCTGGTCTTTCCACACAGCAACACACGAGTAAGTCGTACCAAGGTCGATTCCCAAGGCATGTCCCTTAGATCTTCTGGCCATCCTAAGGTAAAAGAACGTTCATATTATGCTTAGGAAGATACAGAGCATAGGGTATTTTGGTGCAAAGTAAGAAAAAATGCAGGTTGTTTTCATATGGTAATGCTAAAAGGCATTCTTTTATCAATAGTTTATGACAGTAGACAATGAAAAAAGTTCACATTTTCTTCTTCAAAATCAAATGAATAACTTGAGAGTGACATCTAAAAGCTTAGAGCATCTAAAATTCTAACCTAGCCCTAATAGCTCAAGACTTGAAAGTTGAAAGTTTTTGTGGATATAAGCAGCAAAGTTTCAAACTTCATTTAAAACAGTGATGTTTGGATTATTGGATAGCACATGAGAAGAAAACTCATCATGCTCCTTTCTACTTAATCTGCATGTCTGATCTCTCTCTCTCTCAAAGACTCAACAAGAAATTAAAGATCACAAGCTGAAGCAAGTGCAAATTTAAGTGACATCAAGATTATAAGATGTCATGAACAAGCATCATTTGCTAATTTCATTTGTGATTATCAGAAGACAAAAGTATGGAATATAACATTGTTTTGAAACAATACCCATCATACCTTAGAAGTTAGAACTCAAAAGCCACAAAATTCAAACTTCAGACCCAAAAACAACGAAGAGAAAAGCAATAAAAAGAAAAATTCGCATCTCCTTTTAAAAAGAGTAAAACTCATTTAGTCATTTTAGTTTAATTATAAAAAGACATATACCATTCTAGGGTTAGAGTTGTTTAATAATTTTAAAAACTAAAAAACTATATTTAAATTTAAAAAGATAAAATTATCTCTTTTAAAGATTAATTATCTCTTTTAAAGATTAATTTTAAAATTCTAAAATATTTATTTAAATATTAATAAAAAGGCAAAAATACTCTTTTGGTATTGATGTTGTTTAAATGCATAAAAAAAGCTAGAAATTTAAACAATAAAAATTGTTACGGTAGGTAACCGGAGATTGATACAATGGATGGCGTTCGGCGGCCCAAATGTATGAAGGAGGAGAACTCCGGGTGGATCTGCAACTCGGGAGGCTCCGTCCGACTTGTGCTCGCCAGTGAATGGGGGGTGGTACCTGCAAAGACACTCCGATGCCTAAGTTAGCAAGGGTGTGAGCAGGTTTAGAATGTATTGGAACTTAGAGATACCTGAGGGGTGTCAGTGTATTTATAGTGGTGAGCCAATAACCACCGTTGGAGTAGTGCCGTATCTTTAGGGTGGTAACCGTCCCTATTATCTTGGGGAGGTTAAGATATGGCTTTATGAAGCGGTTAGAGAGATTTTAGGGGCGGTTACTCATTCAAATGAGCGTTTATCTGCCAGCTAATCTCATACCCGACTTTTTTAAGGCGAGTCGTGGATGGTACCGACTTCTTATGTGAAGGTCGGTACTTGACTAGGCTTAATCTTTTGGGTTAGGCCTTTTATTTGGACCTGGGCCTTTATCGTTGGGCCAGGGTATGAACAGTGCCCCTACTTGAGCCCAAATTTCTTTAAAGTTTGGGTTCAAGTATTTAACTCGGGTACGTAGTCGACTTGTTTGAAAGAACACGGGTCTGGGAAACCGACGTGATTTTCGCGACTTTTAGTTTCTGACAGTTACGTCAATTCAAGCGTCGTGTCCGTTGAGAGATCTTTTAGGGATTGAGGACTTTGGTAACGGTGCAGTCTCATTAATGACTGCCTCGTTTTTACCATTATGCCCCTTAGCCTATTTATAAATACTTTCCCTCTCTTTCCATTTTCCGTTTCTGCAATCTTTCAAACTTCTCCTTATCTTGTTCGTGCTGCATCCTTGCGTTCGAAGATTTCTGTTCTTCTCCAACCTTCATTTTCGGATAAAGGTTAGTTTTGCTTTTTCCATGTCATGCTTTATGTTTGCATGTTTTGTTTTGCGAGTAGATAGGTTGACCTATAGATTCTAGTTTCGAATCTCTCTTCTTTAGTGGCCGCGTTTTTTATTTTCTTTTTCTTTTTCCCTTTTTGTAGGTTTCTGCCACTTTTCTTTGTATAAAAAATGGCTTCTGTAAATGTTCTTTCTCAGTGGGTTGACGTGACGGTCCTTGGGGAGGAACTGTTAGTCGACGCTGAGTTCATCACTCACCTTCGTACTCATCATAGGCTCTGTACTTCGGAGGAGGACGAGCCCAAATATGAACTGATAACCCCGGGTCCTGAAGACCGGGTCTGTTTTGGGAGAGTTAATGAGGCGGCTCCTCATTTTTTCTTCATGTATGAATGTATGATCACCCGTTTGGGTGTTTTTCTTCCTTTCTCAGATTTCGAGATATCCGTCTTGCACCACTGTAAAGTTGCCCCTACTCAACTTCACCCCAATTCTTGGGGTTTTTTGAAGATTTATTAGTTTATAAGCCATGCTCTGGACTTCCCGATCTCTTTGAGGATTTTTTTCTTTCTTTTTCATATGACTAAGCCCTTCAGTGGGCTAAACAACAAGCAACAATGGGTATCCTTCCGAGCCATTCAAGGTCGGAGGATTTTCACCCTTTTTGACGAATCTTTCCATGACTTCAAAAACTTCTTTTTCAAAGTTCAAGCCGTAGAGGGTCACCACCCCTTTTTCCTGGACGAGCATTCCTCCCCTCGCTTTCCCCTTTACTGGTTGCCGGCCTCCCCTTGCGAAAAGTTTGGTCCAGATGACTTGGACGAGGTGGAGGCGGCAGTTGTGGGGTTTTTCCGAGAAGCATGGGGGAGGGCCCCCTACTTGGACACGAGGAAAATCCTTCAGGGGACGTCGGCTTTTGTTCAATCTTACATAGGTAGCGCATGCATTTCTTATTTCCGAGTTGTTTCCGCCGACTTGTGTTTTACCGACTTGTAACTTGGTTGTTTCTTTTGTAGATATGGCAAAGAAGAATGCTCAGGAGGCCTACCAAAGGGTCCAGGAGGCTAAGGCGAAGTCCCGGCTTAGGGCCAAGACGGTCATCTCTCCACCTCCTCCTCCTCCTCCCAAGAACATGAGTACTCCCTCTCAACCCCTTGTTATTTCTTCCTCGAGTTTGCCTCGACCACCCCCTTCTGCCCAAACTCTCTCTGAGCCCGAGAAGAAGAAGCGCAAGACTTCAGAGTCTGGCTCTTCTTCTTTTGATGGTGGGGTTAAGGCGGATGCTCTTGCATTCGTCCGAAAGAACATCTATCCTTTTATACATATGGATGATGTTTCTGTTCGAAACCACCTTGGCACCATGGCTGAGGAGAGTTTTAGGACGGCGGGTGTTTGTGGCAAACTTTTGGACATTTTTGAGAAGACTCCCCTCAGCTCCTTGGGGACAAACCCAAAGGTTGAGGAGTTGGAGGGGAGGATTCTTATTTATGAAAGACATGAGAAGGAGTTGAAGGAGGAGAGAGATAAATTGAGGAAGGAGAGGGATCGCCTTAAGGAGGAGGAGAGTAAGCTGCGGGCTCAATGCACCTTGGAGGCAAATTTGAGGAAAACGGCGCAAGAGAGCTACCACAGTTTATTTCAAGATATTGTTGCTGTGAGGAAGGATTTGCTGAACTCTCGGAATGCTTATACTGAGTTGGAGGACTCTATCGCCGAGGGCGCCGAGGAGTCTTGGAGAATTTTCTTGGAGCAGGTCAGGGTTATAGCCCCCGACTTGGACCTTTCTCCATTACATCCTGATAAAGTGGTTATTGATGGCGCCATTGTTGATCCTCCTGTCCCCGAGGTCGTTTCCGAGTCAGACCTAAAGACTCGGGGGCAGAGGATTATTGAGTCTCCTCCTCGTCCCAAAGATGCTCCGAGTTCTTCAATCCTTACCCCGACTTCCTCTTCGGCTCCTCCTCCTGGTCCTGATGGTGCTCCTCCTGGTGGTGGTGATTCCTCTACTCCTATGAAAAAATGACTTCTATTTTATGGCTATATGGGGGCCCGGCCTGTGGGTCCCCCCTTTTTTAAACTTTATTTACATGTTGGTGAACAATTTCTTTCTGGCCTTTTAAGGCCGTAAACAAAATATTCTGTTCTGTGCCCTTTTTTGGATAAGGGTTTTAAACAAGATAAATGCCCTTTTTTTGGATAAGGGTTTAAGTTACCTTGTGCGTGCACATGCTTTTCTGTTTTGGATATGTTTGATCTTTTCGAAAAAACCTTTTGTTAGCTTGCATTGTTTTCTCGAGCCTTTTCCGTTCAAAGGTGTATATGCAACCTTTAAACTTTTTCAGGTTTTCCTATCTCTTTTGTTATCCTTTATACTCAACTTTGTTTTAGTGAGTTTTTATGACTTAGGTTATTTTTGTGATGCGTTTTTCATCTACTCGGAGCTCGGTTTTCTTTTACTCGGAGCTCTTTCGAGTTTGTCTTACTCGGATTTCCTTTCGACTAAAAGTCGGATAATTTCCGAGTTTTTACGATCAACTCATATAACCTCTTTACGCCGACTTGTACCTCGTCGTTTTATCCTGACGACAATCTAGGTCGGTTCATGGGATTTTCACGCTTTGTCGAGCTTAAGTCGGCGCGTTTCGTAGAAAGAATTACAAAAAATAAAGGAGGATATTAAGAGAGATATTAAAAAAGATCTTTATTGATTGGGAAGGTACCTTTTTGCTACTAAGGGTCTTGACAGCATTTTTCCCTTAGCCTCTACTATGATGCCTCGTTAAAAACCCCTCTCCAGAAAAAACCCTTTTTTGGGAAAAAATCATGAAGCTGGAAAAAGAGTACATCAGGGAGTAGAGTTCGCTTCTAACTGTAGTACCTTTTCATATTACAAGCATGCCACGACCTGGGTAACTCAGTGCCGTCCAGGTCGGTTACTTTATAATAACCTTTCCCTAACACTTCCTTGATTTTGTATGGCCCCTTCCAATTTGCGGCGAGCTTTCCTTCTCCTGATTTGTTGACGCCAATGTCGTTTCTGATTAGGACCAAGTCATCTAAGGCAAATGTTCTTCGAATGACTTTCTTGTTGTATCTGGTAGTCATCCTTTGCTTTAGTGCCGCTTCTCTTATCTGGGCATTTTCTCGGACTTCGGGGAGCAAGTCGAGCTCTTCTTTGTGCCCCTGTATATTTCCGACCTCCTCATGGAGAATTACCCTTGGGCTTTGCTTATTGATTTCTATTGGAATCATGGCTTCTACGCCGTAGACTAGTCGGAAGGGTGTTTCTCCTATGGCGGATTGGGGGGTTGTCCTATAAGCCCACAGCACTTGAGGGAGCTCTTCAGCCCAAGCTCCCTTTGCTTCTTGTAGTCTCTTTTTTAATCCTGCCAGTATGACCTTGTTAGCTGCCTCGGCTTGCCCATTGGCTTGTGGGTATTCCACCGAGGTGAACTGATGCTTGATTTTCAGACTGGCTACCAGACTTCTAAAGGTGGCGTCGGTGAATTGGGTTCCATTATCTGTGGTGATAGAATAAGGTATTCCATACCTTGTGATAATGTTTTTGTAGAGGAACCTGCGACTTCTTTGGGCGGTGATAGTGGCTAATGGTTCTGCTTCTATCCACTTTGTGAAGTAATCTATTCCCACGATCAAGTATTTGACTTGCCCTGGTGCTTGGGGAAAAGGACCTAACAGGTCCATTCCCCATTTTGCGAAAGGCCAGGGGGAAGTTATACTGATGAGCTCTTCTGGTGGAGCCACGTGGAAATTTGCATGCATCTGGCATGGCTGGCATTTTTTCACAAAGTCTGTTGCATCTTTCTGCAAGGTCGGCCAATAGAATCCTGCTCGGATTACTTTCCTGGCCAGCGACCTTGCTCCGAGATGGTTTCCGCAGATCCCACTATGTACTTCCTCCAACACCTCGGTGGTTCTTGAGGTCGGTACGCACTTCAGCAATGGTGTTGATATCCCTCTTCTGTAAAGGACATTTCTCACCAAAGTATAATGTTGTGCTTCCCTTCGGATCTTTTTAGCCTCTTTCTCCTCTTTGGGGAGGATGTCGAATTTCAGGTATTCGACTAAGGGATTCATCCATCCGAGGTTTAGGCCGATTACCTCAAGTACCTCTTGTTCATCTTCTGTTTTTGATACCGAGGGCTCTTGGAGGGTTTCTTGAATCAGGCTTCTGTTGTTCCCTCCGGGTTTGGTACTTGCTAACTTGGACAGGGCGTCAGCTCTGCTATTTAGATCCCGAGTTATGTGCTTAACCTCGGTTTCCGCAAAGTGCCCAAGGTGTTCCAAGGTTTTTTCCAAGTGTTTCTTCATATTGGGGTCCTTCGCCTGATATTCTCCACTTATTTGGGAAGTCACCACTTGTGAGTCGCTGTAGATCATCACCTTTGCAGCGCCAACTTCTTCTGCTAACTTTAATCCGGCAATCAAGGCCTCATATTCTGCCTGATTGTTTGAAGCCAGAAATTCAAATTTTAAGGAGACCTCTATCTGGGTTCCTTTTCCATCTACCAATATTATGCCTGCGCCGCTCCCCGTCTTGTTGGAAGATCCGTCTACATAGAGTTCCCATGTAGTCGGTTTTTCCTCTTGTTCGCCTGCGTATTCTGCAATGAAGTCGGCGAGGCACTGGGCTTTAATTGCAGTCCGAGTTTCGTATCTCAAATCAAACTCGGAGAGCTCTATCGCCCATTGAACCATTCTCCCCGCAACATCCGTCTTTTGAAGGATTTGCTTCATGGGCTGGTTCGTACAGACTCTTATTGTGTGAGCCTGGAAGTAAGGTCGTAGCCTTCGTGAGGCTATCACTAAGGAGTAAGCAAACTTCTCTAGTTTGTGGTACCTTAGCTCAGGACCTTGTAGAACCTTACTGGTGAAATAGACCGGGTGTTGCCCGACCTCGTCTTCTCTGATCAGGGCAGATGAGACAGCCCTGTTTGCGACGGATAGGTATAGGACGAGGTCTTTCCCCGGTATTGGTCGAGTTAATATAGGAGGTTGGCTTAAGAACTTTTTGAACTCTTGGAACGCCTCCTCACATTCCGGAGTCCATTCAAACTGGCATCCCTTCCTTAATAGGGAGAATAATGGAAGGGATTTTAGTGCCGATCCTGCTAAAAATCTGGAGAGGGCTGCAAGTCGGCCATTGAGCTGTTGAACCTCTCTCAAACAAGTCGGGCTTTTCATTTCTAGGATGGCCCTACATTTGTCGGGATTGGCCTCAATCCCTCTTTGTGTTAGCATGAAGCCTAGAAATTTCCCCGCTTCTACTGCGAAGGCGCATTTTGCGGGATTTAGTCTCATCCCATGCAGCCTTATAGTGTTGAAGACTTGTGAGAGGTCGGTTAAGAGGTCATTTTCTTGCTTGGTTTTTACTAACATGTCGTCGACGTATACCTCCATTAAGCTCCCTAAATGGGGGGAAAACACTTTGTTCATCAGCCTTTGGTACGTGGCTCCTGCATTCTTTAGTCCGAATGGCATGACCACGTAGCAATAGTTGGCTTTTGGTGTGATGAACGATGTTTTCTCCTGGTCGGGTTCATGCATCGGGATTTGGTTATATCCCGAGTAGGCGTCCATGAATGATAAGTATTGGTACCCCGAGCTGGAGTCCACCAGGGTATCAATACTCAGTAGGGGATAAGGGTCCTTAGGACATGCCTTATTCAAGTCGGTATAGTCGACGCACATTCTCCATTTACCATTTTGTTTTTTGACTAGCACTACATTGGCTAGCCACGTTGGGTATTTGACCTCTCTAATAAAGCCGGCTTCCAGGAGCGCCTGTACTTGCTCTTCTACTATTGAGGCCCTCTCTGGGCCGAGCTTGCGTCTTCTTTGCTGTACAGGTCGGGACCCTGGGTAAACCGAGAGCCTATGGGACATGAGCTCGGGATCAATCCCGGGCATGTCGGAAGCCTTCCAGGCGAAGAGGTCGGAATTAGTTCTTAGGAGTTCACCCAACCTTTGTTTTAGAGTTTCCCCTAGGTTGGCTCCTATGTAAGTGTTTTTTCCTTCCTCCTCACCGACTTGTATCTCTTCGGTTTTTCCTCCCGGTTGAGGTCGCAGCTCTTCTCTGGTCCTTGCGCCGCCTAGCTCTATGGTGTGGACTTCTTTGCCCTTCCCTCTCAGATTTAGGCTTTCGTTATAGCACTTCCTTGCCAATTTTTGGTCTCCCCTTACCGTTGCTATTCCTCCTGGAGTCGGGAATTTCATGCAAAGGTGGGGAGTTGATACCACTGCTCCAAGACGATTGAGGGTAGCCCTGCCAATTAAGGCATTGTAGGCTGACCCTTCATCGATGACTATGAAGTCTATGCTTAGAGTCCTTGATTTTTCCCCTTTTCCAAAAGTGGTGTGAAGGGGTAAAAATCCCAGTGGTTTTATTGGCGTATCCCCTAACCCATATAGGGTGTCGGGGTAGGCTCTCAACTCTTTTTCATCTAACCCTAGCTTGTCGAAGGCGGGCTTGAAAAGGATGTCCGCCGAGCTTCCTTGGTCTACTAGGGTTCTGTGGAGGTGGGCATTGGCTAGGATCATAGTTATCACCACGGGATCATCGTGCCCGGGGATTATCCCTTGCCCATCCTCTTTTGTGAATGATATAGTGGGGAGATCGGGTGTCTCTTCCCCGACTTGGTAGACTCTTTTGAGATGTCTTTTACGAGAAGATTTGGTGATTCCGCCTCCCGCAAATCCTCCTGAGATCATATGGATATGTCTCTCAGGGGTCTGTGGTGGTGGATCTCTTCTGTCCATATCGTCTCGCTTTCTTTTGCCATGGATGTCCGACCTCTCCATGAGATATCTGTCAAGCCGACCTTCTCTAGCCAGCTTTTCTATCACATTTTTGAGGTCGTAACAGTCGTTGGTGGAGTGACCATATATTTTATGGTACTCGCAATACTCGCTGCGACTTCCCCCTTTTTTATTTTTAATAGGTCTTGGGGGTGGCAGCCTTTCAGTGTTGCAAATCTCTCTGTATACGTCCACTATAGAAGTCTTTAGAGGAGTATAAGAGTGATATTTCCTGGGCCTCTCAAGACCGAGTTCTTCCTTCTTCTTGACTTCCCTTTCTCTCTCCCTAGAGGAGGAAGTAGGTCCAGGTCGCGAACTCAGATCTCTTAATTTTGCATTCTCTTCCATATTGATGTACTTTTCAGCCCTTTCTTGTACATCACTTAGAGAAACGGGGTGTCTTTTAGATATGGACTGTGAGAAGGGACCTTCTCTTAGTCCATTGACTAACCCCATTATTACTGCCTCTGTGGGCAGGTCTTGAATCTCTAAACATGCCTTATTGAACCTTTCCATATAGGCTCGTAAAGATTCTCCGACCTCCTGTTTTACTCCCAGGAGGCTCGGTGCATGTTTTACTTTATCTTTCTGAATTGAGAACCTCATCAAGAATTTCCTTGAGAGGTCTTCAAAGCTGGTGATGGATCTCGGGGGAAGGCTATCGAACCACTTCATCGCGGCTTTCGACAAAGTGGTCGGGAAAGCCTTGCATCTCGTAGCGTCGGAGGCATCGGCTAGATACATCCGACTTTTAAAGTTGCTCAGGTGATGCTTCGGATCCGTGGTTCCGTCATAGAGGTCCATATCAGGGCTTTTGAAGTTCCTTGGAACTTTTGCCCTCATTATGTCCTCGCTGAAAGGATCTTCTCCACCCGGGAGTTGATCTTCTTGTTCATCGCGGGAGTTCTTGAGGGAGGATTCTAGCTGTAAGAGTTTTCTTTCCAACTCTTTTCGCCGTTCCATCTCCTCTTTAAGGTACCTTTCGGTTTCCTTTTGTTTCTCCCGCTCTTGCTCCAATTGTTCTAAGCGACTGTGGACTAACCCCATTAGTTCAGTCATATGGGATGGTCCACCTTTTTCCGATTCTCGTTCGTCTGAGGGATTTGTCTTCGGGTTTTTTACCCCGGAGGCTCCCTCTCTATGCTGATCATTAACTTCTTGGTGGAGGGTTAAATCCACGTTGTCGTTACCTGCGTTCAGATTCTCTTCTTCGGAATCCGTTTCCGCATGGACTTCTTCGTGGAATCTATCCGCCATCGATGGATGATCTCTCGGTTCCCCGGCAACGGCGCCAATGTTACGGTAGGTAACCGGAGATTGATACAATGGATGGCGTTCGGCGGCCCAAATGTATGAAGGAGGAGAACTCCGGGTGGATCTGCAACTCGGGAGGCTCCGTCCGACTTGTGCTCGCCAGTGAATGGGGGGTGGTACCTGCAAAGACACTCCGATGCCTAAGTTAGCAAGGGTGTGAGCAGGTTTAGAATGTATTGGAACTTAGAGATACCTGAGGGGTGTCAGTGTATTTATAGTGGTGAGCCAATAACCACCGTTGGAGTAGTGCCGTATCTTTAGGGTGGTAACCGTCCCTATTATCTTGGGGAGGTTAAGATATGGCTTTATGAAGCGGTTAGAGAGATTTTAGGGGCGGTTACTCATTCAAATGAGCGTTTATCTGCCAGCTAATCTCATACCCGACTTTTTTAAGGCGAGTCGTGGATGGTACCGACTTCTTATGTGAAGGTCGGTACTTGACTAGGCTTAATCTTTTGGGTTAGGCCTTTTATTTGGACCTGGGCCTTTATCGTTGGGTCAGAGTATGAACAAAAATTATCTTAGAATTAAATTTGTTTAAATGAATTAAAAATTATAATTTAATAAAAACAAAAATGCCCATATGAAAATTAATGACCCACTTACAAGTTTGAACAACCAATTCAACGACAAATTATATAACTTTTACTTAACCTTAATCTCACTTCAATTATCATTCACCTTTGTTTTTCTTTATTGAGATTGTTCTTCATTGCAAAATTTTTTTTCTTTTTTCTTTTATTTAAAAATCTAATTTTAATTTGGATTGATATCATTTAATGAATTTATAATGTTAAAATTTAAATTTGATTTTAAAAGACTAAAATGCATTTTTCATATAATTTTAAACGATAAAAATACTCTTTCAATAATTAAAGTTGTTTTATTAAATTAAAAAATAAAAATTTGAATTTGAATTTTTTTTATAACTAAAAGAAACAACAAGAAAATTTGAATTTGAATTTAATTAATAGAACCGCATATATTATTTAGTATTAAGTTTAAATATTAAGATGTTCTTTTAGGATTAAATTACTTAAATAAATTAAAAAGTAAAATTTTGAATTTTAATTTAAAACACTAAAATAAGAATAAAATAAAAAACTGGAACAATCAAAATATATTTAATATATGTTAAAAAAATTAAGAAAATTATTAATATTATTATTTAATATTATATTGTTATTAAGTTTTTAGTTTAATTTATGTTATATATAATTATGGTTATATAAATTTTAAAATTTAATTTTATTTATTAGATTTTAATAATTAATAATGGCAGGTAAAGACGGGCTGATATCTTAGAAATAGGGACAATTTAGGGTATAGGTTTTTAATATCCACAGATAGGATTAAAGCAGATTTTATACGAGCTACTGTAAAACGGGACAGGATCGTATAGGATAAAAAAAAAACCGCCCCTGCCCCCTCTGTTGCCACCCGTAATGCAAATAGTGCCTTTTGTTTCTTTATTCTCTTCATTTTTGGGCCGAACGAAGGTAATACAGTTAAGCTACTTAGGTCAAATTTGCTATATGCCATTACTGAAAAGCAGGACATATCTTTAGTCTTGACTTCTGAACTAAAGATACATGATTACATGCAGTTTCTTTGAAAACACTTCCATTTTGCATTTTTTACTTTAAGCTAATATATACCTTCTACTATGCGTCTTAAGACAATATCAAGATGGATCAAGCTTGTAGAATTTTAATCATAAATCTATCAGAATTGATGAATAGAGAATAACCACATTTTACATATTTAATTGAATCCATAAAATTTGCTAAGATATTTGAAACTAGCTTATTCCTCTATGATTACATTCAGTATTTTTTATTCATGTATGCAAAAAGCCAAAACTTGTTTTACATTTGAGGTCATTCTACAGAACTGCAAAGAATCACAAAAGGTTGCTACAATTTTATTCCTAATGATGCTTAACACATCCAGTTACACAATAACAGAAATTAAAGAGACTTGAGTCCCAACCCTCAAGCAGTGATACACAAAAACTATGATCACACTTGATGTATGAGAAAACACAAAAATTGCCAAAAAGAATAATGCAACAGGAGAAGATCAAGAAGCCTTAAGGAATCCTTTTTAGTTTTTACACTCACAATTCTCAAAACAAATGCTAAACCGCACCCTGTCCCTTCTTCATCTTTGAATCATAGGAGAGCCTCACAGTGGAGTAAATCACCGAGGGATCAGCCATCTCTGGGTTATTCCCGGAAGGCGGGGGGACTAAATTAATGCCAAGGTCTTCAATGGCAATGCAATGCTTTTCTGAAAAAGGGTTTTTCCACATTAAAGTGTTCATGGATGTTGCAACAAACACTGGCTTGCTGTAGTCCCAAGCTCTTACAATACATGTCAGTAAATTGTCACTAAACCCAGAAACAATCTACAGCAGCACATATGTGACAATGTTAGACATAGCTTTATACATAATAACAACTGAACATTACATGATGCCTAGGAAGTAGGAATTAAATAACATTTTGCGAGCATCACCAATTTGGTCCATAAAAGACACATCAATGTGATGCCAAATTAGTCCTTAAAAAGTAACATACTAACAAACTAATCCTTAAACTATCAATTTGCTAGCAAATTAGTCTCTAAAAAAATTAGTTTGTAAACGCTAAGAAAATCTATTGGCAATAACATAATTCATCAATGGAGTACCTCAGACCAATGTAATACCTTTTGGGAACTAATTTGTTAGCACTATGATCTTTCAGTAGCAAATTGGATTCATTATAACAATTTTTATCATGTTATATGAACATAATTTATAAGATAAAAAAAGAAGCAAATCTCAGTTTGATTACCTTTGAAAGAGTATTTGCTGATAAGGGGGCAATGACCAAGATTTCAGCCCAGTTAGCAAGTTCAATGTGAACAACTGGATCACCCAATTTTTTCCAAATAAACGATTCATATTCATCCGTATATATAGGCACAGTATGGGGAATATCAGAAACTTTAACAAATTTCTGAGCAGCTTTTGTTACAACTGTTCTAACTTCTGCCCACTGTAAGAAATAGTTGCAAAGGAGTGCAAATTGGTCAGCAGCCAAACATCCGCAAGCAGCGAGTAGAATTTGAGGCTTCCTTGGAGGGGCATGTGGTACTTCGAGTTTCCGTTTTCCGCGTTGAGAAGCCATCATCCAGAGATTCCAACAACGATTTTGGTCTAATGATGTACAACAAAAGACAATGTCTGTAAGACTGTAGTATGCCCTGAAATATGTGAAAATACAACCTTATGTCAGTTTTTGACTTTTCATATGCCAGCTACAATGTCTATATCTACAGCAAAATTATGAAACTTTAGACCATCAAGACAAACAATGCAGGTCCAATCCATAAACAAACAGGAAGAATAAATGTTAAACAGGATTAATTCTTCTTACAATTTAATAACATAAGCACATCCTAATTAATGTATGAGAAATCATAGACATAAATCATTGTCAATAATTAAAGGGATCATAGTTAATTTCTAATTTTTTTTAACGGAATTTTTATAAAGTCCAAAGTTCAGTATCCACATCACTAGATTATTGTCACTAGTTTTAGCACACCAATATTCCAAAAGAAAATGATAATACCAATAATGAAAAAGAGCACCAAATCATAAAATTTTCATAATTTTTGTATGCAAATCCCTAATCAAAGAATCTAGATTCTCATGCAATCACTGGACGGGAAAAGAGGTGATTGTAGCAATAACAGTGAACGACTTAGTTGACAACCGGAAGCTGCAAGAAATGATACAGCTTTGAATTCACCAACAAAACAGATTTTGTTACACATTGAAATGAAATTATTAACAGTTTCACACCACCCATGATCACAAGAAGAAGAAAGCAGAGAGAGGTGGATTGATATTCTACCAAAAAAATGCAAGAAGTGCAACGATACATGATTAAAAATGCCAAATTCCCATCAAAGACTCGATTTTGAGGCTAAAACTTTAATGGGTACTAAGAGAATCCATTATCGTATGACCCCAAAAACCAAAGGGAAGTAAAAAAGAAAAAGAAAAAGGAGAAGAACAACAACACAAGAAGAATTACCTTGTGAGCTTGGTCTCTTTGAAGATTCAAGAATCTCTGAATTTCTCAGCATTCACAATCAGAATGAAAGAAAACAGAGCCACGCCAAGCACAAGCTTTATTTTTTTGAATTTTTGGTGGGAGACTCGCAAGTCACAAAATTTAGTTTATCTGTTTTCCTCTTTTTTCTTTTTTCGTTTTTTTTTTTCCGTTGATGTAAAGAAAAAAGAAAAACTATTCTAAAACATCGGTTTTAATTATTAAAAAACATTTTTAGTATCAAATTATTAAGGAGGATTAATTTTTGAATATTTTAAAAAAATGACCAAATAGTAATTAAAATTACTAACTAATTGATATTTATTAAAATAGTATCTTTTATAATAAAAAAATATCATCTTGTTTTTATTAGAAATTTATAGTAAGTTTTTTCATTCATTTTTTCCCTTGTTGACTAATAATATGTAGTACAAAATTATTAGCATCGTCATATATCATATTTAGCATGTCAACAAATACAAATTGAGAAGAATTAAATATAGAAGATTCATTATAAATTAATAATATTTCTCCAATAAATTATTAATAATGGAGTTCAAGACATTTTTTAAATAAAAAAAAGAAATAAAAAAGTGAAGAGAGTGAATTTATGTAATGTATTGCAAATGAATTAACTGCAAATTGTATTTATATTTTGTGAATTGGATCCGATAAGAAGTTCGCCTAATGTCTATATAAACTCATTAAAATGTAGTGCAATTCATCTTGACATGAGGCCAACTGACCAAAAAAAATTTAATATTTAAAATTATTTTAATTTTTTTTAGAAAATAATAATTTTTTTCAGATTTATTCTAAAAAAAAATCTTGGACTTAGTCTAAAAAAAATGTTTGTCTAATATTTCAATTGCAAAACTACCTTAACTGCTCTTTTTGAGGATATGCACCAGCCACATGAGAATTAGAAACAAAATGATTACAAATAGATACATGGTTGGTGAATGAAAGTCAACAGAGTAATTCCACCGAAGATTCCCTTGCCACCCTTTCCAGAGTAGAACACAACCCATGCAGCTTCTACCCACTTTCGTGTATTCACACTGGAATTCATTTTAGTAATACTATTTATCTGAGAAGTGTGTCGAACCCGGAAGAGAGGCACCGCCGAGCAGCATATAGCTGAACATATATGGCGTCTGCTTTAGGTGAAGGTGAAGCCTCTTCTTCTACTGCAACCAGAGACTCTTGTAAGCATCAGGTGTTCTTGAGTTTTAGGGGAGAAGACACCCGGAAAGGCTTCACTGATCATCTATCTGCCTCACTAGAAAGGCGAGGAATCACAGCTTACAGAGACGACAAGAACCTTGAGAAAGGTGATGCTATTCAAGATGAACTTTTGAAAGCAATAGAAGAATCTATGTTTGCTGTCGTTGTTCTCTCGCCAAACTATGCTTCCTCCAGTTGGTGCTTGGACGAGCTACACAAGATCCTTGAGTGCAGCAAGAATCATGGGCTATCTGTTGTGCCAGTCTTCTACAATGTGGAGCCTTCGGATGTTAGGCATCAAAAAGGAAACTTCAAGAAAGCTCTTAGAAAGCATCAGAATAGATTTGGTCAAGACAGTGACAGGATTAGAAGATGGACAGATGCTTTGACACAAATTGCTAGCTTTTCTGGTTGGGACTCCAAGAACCAGTAAGTTTTCTCATATCATTTTCTCCCTCATAATATGTATCATAAACATTTATTTACCATTATATTTTAGTTACTTTGAAACGGTTATTCATCAACTTTTATCCCGGGTGAACAAAAAAAAATTTAAAATCCCACCAACTTGAAAATCTGATCCAATTTCATTTTTTTAATGGGTTGGATTAGGTATTTGGGTTAATCTCCATTCTTCAATTTGATCATTCATGAAGAGAAGAGGGGGGGGGGGGGGGGGGAGGGGGACCAATTTAATCCTTTAACTCAACGAATTTCTTGGTACATCTTTCTTAAAAGAGATGGGGAGGAGATGGGGGCCAATAAATTTTGGTAATTTTGGCCAGCTTAAATACCAAATTGTTTTCGATAAATAAATTTTACTGATTCATATGTGTAAACTTTGCTAAATGTGGATGCAAGTTGTGTTGACTCGGGCATAAATTCTGGTAAATATAAGTGCAAATTATGTACAGAAAGTGTAAACCATGTAAACAACATGGGTGCAAACTATTATTGGCTAAGTATTAGTCTAAAATAATATTTGCTGATTATGTAGCATTGTTGTTCTTAGAATTAGCCGGTGTTTCTTGTCAGATTGGGTAGATGTATAATTTACCTTTCTTCTCTTTATCAGGCAGGAGGCAAGATTAGTGAAGAACATAGTTGACCACATACAAAAGAAGCTACTTCCAAAATTTCCATCTTGCCCAGAAAATCTTGTTGGGATTCTTCCAAAGATGGAGATGTGTAGGCATATGGGGCATGGGTGGCATAGGTAAAACTACCGTTGCTAGAGCAGTCTATGAAGCCATCCAATCCAAGTTTCAAGTTTGTTGCTTTATGAGGGATGTTAGGGAGGTTTCCAAGGCAAAAGGTTTTGTTCACTTACAAAGGCTTCTTCTCTCAACACTAAATGTTAGTGATGAATTTTATGACATTGAAGATGGAAAGAAGATGATACGAAACTGGTTATGCAAGAAAAAGGTTCTTCTTGTTCTTGATGATGTAAGTGAGGAAATCCAGTTGGAAAATTTGGCCGGGAAGCAAGATTGGTTTGGTCCTGGAAGCACAGTAATAATCACAACAAGGTATATGCATTTGCTTGAGATACATAGAGTGAATGGAACATATAAGGTTGAAGGGTTGGTGGAAGAAGAAGCCCTCCGCCTCTTTTGTTTGAAAGCCTTTAAAAGAGATCAACCAGAAGAAGGCTATTTGGATTTGTCCAAAGACATTGTCAAATATACTGGTGGCCTTCCATTGGCACTTAAGGTATTAGGTTCCTATTTGTGTGGCAGAGATCTTCATTTTTGGCATAGAACTGCTAGAGAATTGGGGAGCGTTCTACCCTCGGAAATCCTCAATACACTGAAAATAAGCTTTGACCATTTAGAGCCAACAGAGAAATATATCTTTCTGGATATTGCTTGTTTCTTCAAAGGAATGAACAGAGATGAAGTAGTAAATATATTACAGATGTGTGATTATTATGATGGAATTGAAAATGGAATTGCTACTTTGATTGAAAAATCTTTGATAACTCTAAGTAAGGATGAGATGTTGGAAATGCATGATCGGCTTCAAGATATGGGAAAAAATATTGTATTTCAAGAATTTCCAACTAATCCCGGGAAACGAAGCAGGTTGTGGTCTAAAAAGGACATTGATCAAGTTTTGACAAATGATATGGTAGGTGCCAATTTCCTTGCAACAAATGTGGTATGATTGTGTTACATAAACAAATCATTTTGTAAGATGACGTATTGCATTTTGCAGGGAACTGAAGCAATTCAAGGAATTGTGCTACACTCAAGTTATGAAGCTCAGTGGAGTATTGAAGCCTTTTCAAAGACAAGTCAACTGACATTTCTCAGTTTACATGGCATGAAACTTCCACTTGGTCTCAACTACCTTCCTAGATCATTAAAAGTCCTTCATTGGAATTACTGTCCCTTGAAGACTTTACCCCTGGCGGATCAAAAGTATGAACTGGTTGAAATTAAACTGCGGAATAGCAAGATTGAACAAGTTTGGCACGGGAAAAAGGTAAGTTCCTTTTGTCAATACCTCATTTGAATGAAATTTAAATGATAATTTAAAATCGCTCGTTCTCCAAATTGATCCCCGAAAGTTTTTTTTTTTTAATTAAATTCATCCTTCAAAGATTTTAAGTTAGTCACATTAGTCATTTGTCATTTTTGTTGTTAATGACGTCAAAATTTGTTGATGTGACACGTTAAAATGACACTATATTGACCATATTATACTCCTAACTGTCCTAATTGACTGTTAACATGCTAAGTTTATGCAATTAGATCAAATCAGCCCCAAATTGAACAAGACTTTGAAACATTGAAATTCCTCAAATTAGGATTGATTTGATCTAATTTTATAAATTTATCATGTTAGCACCTAATTAGGATAATCAGATGTCTGTTGTGGCATCACTTAAGGTGCCATATCAACAAACTTTGACGCCATGAGAAATGGAAGTGACGGAGGGACTAACGCGACTAACTAAAAATCTTTGAAAGACGAATTTGATTAAAAAAATCTTTCAGTGACCAATTTAGAGAATGAGTAATTTTTTAGGGACGAATTTGACCATTTACTGGATAACTTAAGGTTATATCATATTTCTCTATTTGGTTCAGTTTCTTGAAAAGTTGAAGTACCTGGATTTGAGTGTGTCTGAGAACCTAACTGGAACCCCTGATATTTCTGGTGCACCAATGCTTCAAAAGCTTAATCTGCAATTCTGCTCAGGGCTGAGTGAGGTTCACCCATCCCTTACACACCATGAGAACCTTGTTCAATTGGATTTCAGCAATTGCACAAGTCTCAAAACTATTCCAGGCAAACTGAAGATGAGTTCACTGGAGGAATTAGACCTGAGCAATTGCAGCAGTTTTGTAAACTTGCCAAAATTCGCGGAATGCATGAAACTATCATTGCTTTCTTTGAAACGAACCTCCATAAAAAACCTGCTACGTTCTGTCTCATCAAGTCTACCTTTGCTATGCAGTCTAGACTTAAGTTGCTGCAATCTAACTGAACTGGCATTCCCTTGCAACATTTTCCACTTGCCATTGTTGACTGATTTGAATCTGTCTCGTAACAAATTTGTCCATGTACCAATAAGCCTTCATAAACTTCCCAAGCTCAAACGTCTTTGTCTAAATAATTGCCCAAATCTTAAGTCTCTCCCGGTGCTCCCCTCAAGTATTGAGATATTGGAAGCATGCAATTCTTTCATTGCTTATCATGAAACAGGATTTGATCGTTGTGAATCCATATTCAATTTCTTTCGATCATCGAGCAGTGATCGTTCTCAGGTCTTTATCATGGAGTTCACATCATGGATATATACGGAAGAAAAAGTTTCACCGTGGCAATCTTTTTTAAGTTTCAATCTAGAAGATGGTGAACATCTTTCTCTCCCACCACAAGGTGATTTCGCTCCAAATGATAGGTTGGGAATTATACTATGCTTTCAGACAGCTACTTATTTGAACAAGACGGATTTGTGTGTCTGCAATGGTAGAAGATGGATCACCAAGGCAATCGCGTGTATTTTATCCTTCTAACCAATGACTATTTTAGTGCTGAATCATGCCCTGATTATACGTTTAAGCTCTCTGTCAATTACCTTAATCACAACATGCAGAAAGCATGGAGCTATGGCTCCAACCAATGCTGGGGCCGCTGGGTGCATCAACAAGATTTTATTGACTAAATGTATGATTATGATTAGAGCCCGTTAGGGAGTCAATGGCTTATTTGTACAATATATACAATAAGTTATATGAGTTACAAAATGAACATCACCCATAATATCTAGAGCTCTAATACTATATTATGATACCACTCATTCTAGAAGTTTACGCTGATAGTTAAAGATGACACTAATAGTTATATCTCTAATACTCCCTAAATCTTCATTATATATATCGTACAAATATTATATTATCTCCTCATACTTTCTTTTATAGTTATTAAAAATTAAATTATACTTCTGCCACTTACACTGATTTATTAATGGAATGACAAATTATTAATGATTATCTATAACAAAGTCATTTTAGTGTAAGTCTTTTTATTTTACTTTCAGAGCATTTAATAATGCCTTTATGTTGTATTTGCCTACTTAAAAAGACCCTATAGAGTATAGACTATAGACAAACTCAAAATATTAGTGTGTGTATTGTGTTCGGAAATTGCGGACCGTAATCAGATTTGGACCCGTGCTCGATGTCGCTTTTTTATTTCAGCTCGTAACTAAGAATTTTTTTAATATTATTTTTTATTTTATTTTAAAAAATAAAATAAAATAAAAAACAAATAAATACATTTTTAAATTTTTTGAATAATTGATATATAAAAATAAATATTTAACTAATAATAATTTTTTAAAAATTGACTAAAAATTAAATTTTAAAAAATAAGTAATATTTTTATTTTTATTTTGATGTTGAATTTTTAATAATATTTTTGAACAATATAAAAATTTAGATGTATTTTATAGAGTTAATACTCAAAATGACACTCAAAATTTGACTACCGATTCAATTTGATCTTTCAATTTTTAATTGACCAAATTTATATCTTAAAATTTAAGACGTAGTTTAGATTGATCTTTTCGTCCAACTCCATTATCGGAGTGATGACGTGGCACCCAAATCTCACCACATGCTTCTCCTTCTTCTTCTTACCATGGCTATCACCACCTCCCCTCTACCAACACCCTCCCTTTCCCAACAAACAATAACATTCATAACCCACCAACACCCACACATTTTCACGACCATCACTTATAAAAAGTCTTTCTATTATCTGATCCTTTTCTTTATCACCATCACTGTCTTTCCTCTACCAATCACCAACAAACAACATTAACAATCGCTATTAACAAATTGAAGAGAAATAGAAAAAGAAAAAGAAACACAAAGATTGGTGCAATGGGTAATGGTGCTTCGAATTTGGGGCAATGAGTGATATGACCTTGTGTTGATGGTAACATTAAAAATGCATTGCTTAACACGTATGCTAAGTGTGGTTACATGAAAATGGGGTTCAAGATTTTTAACATAATTGTGTATAAGGATGTTATTTCTTGGGGTGCTATTATTTGCGGCATAGCGATGAATGGTCAGGGAAAGTAAGCATTGTAGCTCTTTTCACAAATGGTGGTTCATGGTGTTTCTCCTAACGATGTCACATTCATTGGTTTATTGTTTGCTTGCAGTCATGAAGGAATAGTAAGTGTAGGTGTTATGCTCTTCAAAGCTATGGCGGTGAAAATGTGTGGGTATTGGTGGGTTGTGATTTGTGAATATTGTTGTTTGTTGGGGGAGAGAGAGTGTTGGTAGAGGGGAGGTGGTGATGGCGATAGTAAGAAAAAAAAGAGAGGCATGTGGTGAGGTTTTAGTGTCACGTCATCACTCTGATGATGGAGTTGAACGAATATTGGATATTAAATAGACAGATAAAAAATGAAGAAAAATTGGATATTAAGTAGATGGATATCCGAAAGAAAAACAATAAAATTTTTTATAATCAAAGAGATTGATACACGATTCCAATGGTGGGATTGTATAATTGGTGATAGATTATTCACCAATTTATAATGTTAATATTAAGGAAAAGATAAGATTAGAGTATTTAAATCAAAATAAAGCCTTATAAATTGAAGATAGAATTTTAAAAATAAGAAAGATGAATAATAAGATAATAATTTTTTTAACGATAAGAAAATTTAAAATGGCGTAGTACATAATTCAATTGATTGGGTAGCACAACCAATCGATTAAATTCGGAAAATCCATATTGTTTTGATGACTTCAATCGATTGGATAACACAACCAATCGATTGAATTGTGAGACCTCAGGTTGTTTTGAAGCATTCAATCGATTGGATAGTATAAGCAATCGATTGATTTATAAAAAATCCACATTTTAGTCATCGTTCAATCGATTGGGTAATATGACCAATTGATTGATTTTGTGAAAATCATGCAGCCTTGCAATTTTCAATCGATTGTTTTGTGATAACCCGTAGTCCAATCGATTGATTTATGAGAAACCTGAAATTCAGTTGATTGTTTTGATAATCCAATCGATTGATTTTGAAAGAAACACGATTTCACAGCCCTGGACGAACGTCATGGATCAAATATAAACTTTTAATCGATTGGAATGGCCAAAAAGTTTATTACGATCAATGGAAGATCTAATTCGTTATTATTTTTGTTTTTTATTGTTAATAAACTTAATAGATGAATAATAAAATAATAAGTTATAAAATAAAAAATAATTCTTATAATTAAATAAAATATATGGAGTTAATTTATAATTAAAATTAGAAAAGGATTATTTAGCAGTTGTTAATAAAAACTTAAAAAATATGTTTTGTTATGGGACTATTAAGTGGTTCAAACGTTCTAGGACATAGAATCCAATGCCAAGTTACTTTTGAAAAGTTTTACCAAACAATTATGTCCTTGAGTTGTGATGTGTCGGTATGCGAATGATTATTTTTGTCTATAGATGGTTATCTTTTAGTGCCGATGAGGGTCTTTGTTGATGAACCAGCGACGGTGAGGAGAATTCCGACGGCGACAATGGAGCTGGTTAACGACCAAGCGACAGCATAAAAAACTCAGGAGACAACGATAATGTCCGGTGAAGGAGAGAGTGATGTCGGCGAAAAGACTGGTTGGTGAGGCGGCGACGGCAAAAGATTTGGGGAGAAGCCGGTGTTTTGGTAAATTAGAATATAATAAATATTTAAAATTTTTGAATTACTGAATGAAGTTTTTGGTTAGATAATTTAGATGGAATATTTTTTCTTTTTAATTTTATTGAGCTAAATCGGTAACTTTTTTATTGTTTATCTAACAAAGTTGTTTCTCATATGTTTATTAATCTTTGGTGAAACTAAGTCTCTCCATCACAATGCCGATTTGAAACTTGAAAGTATCAAACGATGTAACTTCCTAAATAACAACTAACAATTGACAGTTTATTATAAACATATCCATCCGTATAAACAAAATTAAAGAACACAAAAATGATTTGTGTGCAAAAGTGTAAGATTTTTATGACAAATATTTCATCTTTTAATTCAGTGTTTTTATTTTTTTCAGAAATGAAGTGTTTCTATTAATTATGCAGATATGTATGCCACTGTAGTATGTAAATTATAGAAGTTGAGTTTGTTTATTACATTCTGAATTTAGATCGTTGTTTATGTGATTCTAAATTTAGTTTGAATGCTGAGTTTGAATTCTTTATTTGATTCTTTTCTTTTTAAATTTTTTAGCTTTAGAATTAATTCTTTGCCACTGTTGATTTGAATTTTTGTGTAAATTTATATTTTTCATTGTTGTTGATTACTTGAATTACTTGAACTCTACGATGTTGTCTTTTTCCACCTTTTTTTGACCGTCCTCGTCTGGATTCTGATTTTTAAAAAATTTCGCTTATCAGTAACTTCGATCTACGCATTTGAATCTCTATTTCTGGTGAAAGTCTATCAGATAGAGAGACTCGATTTGAAGGGAGCAACGGCATTCTTCGTCGTTTGAGGTGTAGGCGGAAGTAAAGTATTTTTTTTTGTAATGGACTTGAGGTTGAAGATAAAGGACGAAAGTAATTTATAGATTTTATTAAAAGGTCAACAAAATATTAAAATTTAAATACTTTTAAAATACGAAACTCACCTTTTATGATATAACGTTAGTTTCTTTGTTTAATGGTTTTTATCAGCATTTATAAAGTTGATGGATATAAATGATTATTTTTCATATAAAAGAAAGAAAGATGCAACATGCAACGCATTTCTTCTTCTGTCTCTATATAAATACATAGTAAAAGTGTACAAAAAACAGAGAAAAAGTGAGAGAGAATGATAAATTTATGTGGGTTTCATCAATTTTTATTTGAAGAAAATATTCTTCCACCACTAAACATATCTAGTTTCTGTATTCTGTGTACATTAGTAATATGTAGCGAGTATTTGTCTTATTTTCCACGTTACTTAAATTTGGAGGCGCCACTAGGTATGAAAGTAGAGATTCCAAAGGCTTGTACACACTTGAAACTACAATTTATGTAAGATGATTTGGGCCCCATGCATTGGTTTAAGAGTAAGGAAAACGAATGGAGCATGTGCATATGCAGGGGAGAGCTCAAATGTGAAGCGTTGTAAAAGCAATGTCAAGAATATCTTTGCTTCCATTAAGGAGAAGTTTTGGCCAATGCATATTCTAGGCCCCCATCCAAAAGGAAAATATGAGAGCCGACCCTTAGTCGCTTTAGCAATTCCTTCAGAAAATCTTTCTGGTTTGAACTCTGTTGCATCATCACCCCATAATTCACGATCATGGTGGATCAAAAGTATTGGTAATGTAACCTTAACTCCGGCAGGTAGTGATAGATTTTGCATCTTTATATCTTTCTGGACTCTTCGATTGAAAAAAAGGACCGGCGGGTATAGCCTTAACACCTCATTTAAGATCATTGTCACCTATGTTTAAAATTATCTTATCAATCAACATGTCACAATAAATTATACTAAGTAGAACAAATTATATATACATGCTTACAGTTTTAAGGCGATTCAGGCCATCACTGTCTGGCTTTCGGTTGCCAAAGACTTGGAATACTTCCTCCCTCGCACGCGTTTGCCATTCCGGATACCTACTTAGCATCACCACTGTCCATACCATCAAATCAGCTGTCGTTTCTTGGCCTGCAAGGTAAAATGTGTTGCATTCTTCCACTATCTCTCGATTACTCATTCCATCTTCTTTTATTTCTTTGCTGTTTGATTCCAAAAGTATCCCTAATAAGTCACTCTTGTTAACCTCCTCACCATCCTTCATTGCTTTCTCTCTTTTGCTAACGATAGCTTCGATTGATGCTTCTATCTCTCTATCAATTTTAATCATACTCCTGTTAACACTATTAGGAAGCAACCTACAAGATAAATCATCATTAACAACATGATGAGAACCTAAATAGAATAGATTTGAACTAGTTATGTCTTATTACCACCATCCTGGGATGTGAAGATATTTTAATCTCACTATAAGTGTAGCTTGCTTGGTAAGGAGTTCGAAAATTCTTTTTCCTTCTTGATAACTGCTTCCAAAGGCTGTTCTGGAAATAACATCGCAAGCCAAATTTTGGATGGAAGGCCATACATCAATGTCGCATTTACCCTCTGAAGACAGCATCTCCTCCCATTTAGTAATCACATCATCGCAGCATTGGACCATTGTTGATGTTAGAACCTATATATATATATTTAGTAATAGTAAAGTAGCGCAGTCAGCAATGCTTAACATACATATTTAAATAAATAAATATAAGAGAATTTATTTGAATAAAAAGCAAATTAAGCCAACTTTTAATTTTTCGAGATGGAAAGCAGGGTTGATGATCTTTCGATGTGTGTGCCATTGTTGGTCCTCATAGTTTGGAAGTCCAGAGCCCAGTAACGTGGCAAGACGCATCAGATTAGGCTTCTCTTTCTTGAAGTAACGGTTATTGGTAAGAACTTCTTTAATATGCTCAGGGTTTGTGATATTCACCTTGAGTGTCCGACCTTCCCAAAAGAATGAATTCTTCCCTGTCCATCACACGAGTTTTTTATGTTATCAACAGCAGAAGCAAAAAAATTATACGACTTGAGAATTATATAAGTGGGAGCGAACCAAATTTCATGATAACATGATCGGCTTGGGAATAGACACGTGGAGCTATGTCCTTGTCATCAGAGAGAGTCATTGGCTTCGTGTTATTAGAAGAGGAGTTGTTGTTGGCGAAGAGCGTGTAGGGGTTGCCATGGAAGCCTTGCTCCCTGAGAAGGGTCTCGAGCTTCTTAGGCCTCAGCAAGAGCCAGTTCAGCAGCTTCCATCCCCCCACCGCCACCAGTAGTCCAACCGCCGTGACAAACCATGTTAATGAAGAGGAAAGCATCACCTTCTCCATTAGTGTGTCTGTGTGTTTGTGTGGGATTGGATCGGAGAGCACAATCAATATTTCAACGCACATCCAAACAAGAAGGAAGGTGAGAGTGCAATTGTGCAAACAACCAGCCAACCTTTATTTTATTTTCTCAGTCAACTACTTGGATTGAAAACTTACTTTAAGTAAAATTAATAGTTAAAAGATATTAGATGAAAAATTAGTTAAATTAATTAAATTATTTAATTATTTTTAACTATTAAATTCATATGATATCTGATTTCTCACTATATTTATAATATGTACAATACGTACAGATAATATTTTTGTTATTTTAATTAAACGTGGTGTTGGAGTAGTTAATTTTAGTGAGGCTTTTTTAATCAATTCAAAATACGTTTGTTATAAAATATTGATTCTGTTTCTTATACGCAACCGCGGTGCAAGATTATTAATGCTTGCTGCATTCATCGCGCAATGTGCAATTAATTATACTATATAATATAATTTGATAAATATTATATTATTTAAAACTTAATTAAATAATATATAAATTAATATTAAATTTAAATTATTTATATTAAAAATATTTCGTAAAATATTTATTTTATAATTTTTATATTTTTTGTATAAATTAAATACAATTTATTAGTTTAAAAATTTGTATTTATTTATTTTTAAAAATAACTTAAATTTTTTATATTAGAGTGATATAAAATTATATTTTTATTTGTTGGTGTGTTACTTTTATTTTTATATTTATTTTACTTGTCATATTTTATCTTTTTATATGGTATTTTTTACTTTGTAAATAATTAAAGAAAAAACTAAAAATAAAAGAATAAAAATGAGAAACACCAAAAATATAATATAAAATTATAAATTAATTTTATAATCATAATATATTTGAATATACCTAGTAAAGAAATGTGTCAAATTTAAATTTACATTTAGAAAAATAAATGAGAATAAAAAATACCAAAAATATGATATAATATTATACATTAATTTTATAATTACGATATATTTAAATGTATTTAGTAAGAAAATATGCTAAATTTAATTTTCTTAAAAGAATTTATGTTAATCATTATGAAAGATTAAAAAATAAAAAGTAATAAAAGTTTTATGTAGCATACATAAATAGACCTAAATAATAATATAGTAGTAAGAATATTAATATATATAAATTATAGAATTTTAATATTTGTAACTGAAATTTTATAATTATTATTATTATTATTATTATTATTATTATTATTATTATTATTACACTTTTACTGTATATTTATTGTACTTAATATTAGTACTGCATGTTTTAGTGAATAATAATAAATCAGAGTTTTTTCTTGTAATTTTTTTAAAAATTTTTTACTAAAAGATAATAGATTGATTTTTAAATTTTGCCAAATCATTAAAATTGCTGATGTGACATTATTAAAAGAGAAAGCATGGCTTAAATTCATTGTATAAGAATTTGGTATCAATTTTTACATTTTTGGTATTTTTATTTTCATTCATTTTTCTAAATTCAAATAAGTTTAAATTTGACAAATCTCTTTACTAGATATATTTAAATATATCATAATTATAAAACTAACTTATATTTTTGGCATTTTTTATTCTCATTCATTTAAAAAAAATTAATTATTTACAACCCAAAAAACACCATATATATGAGAAGACAAAGTATGATAATTAAAGTAAATATAAAAATAGAAGCAAGAAATGAAGATGTAATTTTGTATAATTCTAATATAAAAGGTTTATGTCTTTTTAAAAATAAATAAATTTAAATTTTTAAAATAATAAATTATATTTTAATTTATATTAAAATTTTAGTTGAATAATTATATGAAATTATATATAAATTATCAAATAAATGTTTTACAAAATATTTGTAATATAAAACAATTCAAATTTAGTTAACATTAGTTTATATATTATCTAATAATCAATCTCTAAATAATATAGCACTTATTAGATACACTATATAATATAATTAATTTACATCTCCATACATTACATTACATAGGTCTCACTCTAATTATGGCCAAGGAATAACACATAAAATTTTAAGTTTCATATAAACTTGTCATGTCATCTTTTATAACAACATAAAAAAAATATCTATCTTAAAACTACATTTATACTACTATAAAAAATAACATCTATATAATCAATCTAATATTAATCTTATCATTTTATATACTAAATTATTTAATATGACAAAAAAATTATATTATAAAAAACATTAATTATTCATAACAATGGTCTAAATTTTAATATTGCATATCTTATTTGGAGAAAAAATTTATTTTATGAAAATTTTTGTTTATCTATCTATCTATCAACTTATTTATAATGTATAAAAAAGAAAATCAAATAATAATACAATAAACTTTTGGCATATTAAATAATCTCTAATTGTATCATGGGTATATTTTAGTAAAATTGTCATTTTATAGTTTTCTATCATCATAACACTTTTTATTCTTCTTATGTATTAGTCTTACCTTTTAATATTTTTTTACTCTTTATTATTGTGTAGGTTATTTTATACTTTTAGTAGTAATGTTAGTATCTTTTATTAATAGATATAAATCGGTTAATAAATCCTACTTTATTCTCTCTTTTTATTCTTAATTTTATTCATGTTTACTGATGAGTAGATAATTTATACGTTTTTGGCATTGCTTTTAGGTAGTTTTTAGTAGAATCTAGCTACTTTTAAGAATATTTTTATTAGTTTTTATGCAAAATTCACATTTCTGGACTTTACTATGAGTTTGTGTATTTTTCTGTGATTTCAGGTATTTTCTGACTGAAATTGAGGGACCTGAGCAAAAATCTGATAGGAGGTTGACAAAGAACTGCCGATGCTGTTGGATTCTGACCTCCTTACATTCGAGATGAATTTTCTGGAGCTACAGAACTCCAAATGGCGGCTCTCAATTGCGTTGGAAAGTAGACATCCAGAGCTTTCCAGTAATATAAAATAGTCCATACTTTATTCGAGTTTAGACGACGCAAACTGGTGTTCAACGCCAGTTCCATGCTGCAATCTGGAGTAAAACGCCAGAAACACGTCACAAACCAAAGTTTAAATGCCAAAAATACGTTACAACTTGGCGTTTAACTTCAAGAGAAGCCTCTGCATGTGTAAAGCTCAAGCTCAGCCCAAGCACACACCAAAGTGGGCCCTGGAAGTGGATTTATGCACTAAGACTTATTTTTGTAAGCCCTAGTAACTAGTTTAGTATAAATAGAACTTTTTACTATTGTATTAAGGTTTCTTTTTGACCATTGGTCTTTTTCCCTATTTTCAAATTCATATATCATTTGGGGAGGCTGGCCATTCGGCCATGCCTAGATCTTGTTCTTATGTATTTTCAATGGTGGAGTTTCTACACACCATAGATTAAGGTGTGGAGCTCTGCTGTACCTCGAGTATTAATGCAATTACTATTGTTCTTCTATTCAATTCAACTTATTCTTATTCTAAGATATTCGCTGCACTTCAACATGATGAATGTGATGATCCGTGACACTTATCATCATTCTCACATATGAACGCGTGCTTGACAACCACTTCCGTTCTACCTTAGATCGAGCGTGTATCTCTTGGATTCCTTAATCAGAGTCTTCGTTGTATAAGCTAGAATTATTGGCGGCCATTCCTAAGATCCAGAAAGTCTAAACCTTGTCTGTGATATTCCGAGTAGGATCTGAGATGGGATGACTGTGACGAGCTTCAAACTCGCGAGTGTTGGGCGTAGTGACAGACGCAAAAGAATCACTGGATTCTATTCTAACATGATCGAGAACCGACAGATGATTAGCCGTGCTGTGACAGAGCATTTGGACCATTTTCGCTAAGAGGATGGGAGGTAGCCATTGACAACAGTGAAACCCAACATCAGCTTGCCATGGAAAGGAGTAAGAATGATTGGATGAAAGCAGTAGGAAAGCAGAGATTCAAGAGGAACACAGCATCTCCATACACTGATCTGAAATTCCCACCAATGAATTACATAAGTATCTCCATCTTTATTTTATGGTCTGTTTATTTTATAATTTTCGAAAACCATTATAACCATTAGAATCTGCCTGACTGAGATCTACAAGATGACCATAGCTTGCTTCATACCAACAATCTCCATGGGATCGACCCTTACTCACGTAAGGTATTACTTGGACGACACAGTGCACTTACTGGTTAGTTGTGCGAAGTTGTGACAAAGTGTGATTCACGTTTGAGAGCTCCAAGTCTTTGGTGCCATTGTTGATGATCACAATTTCGTGCACCAAGTTTTTGGCGCTGTTGCCGGGGATTGTTCGAGTTTGGACAACTGACGGTTCATCTTGTTGCTCAGATTAGGTAATTTTCTTTTCAAAAAGTTTTCAAAAATCTTTCAAAAATTTTTATTTGTTTTCGTTTTTCCAAAATTAATTTTCGAAAAAAATCCAAAAAAAATTAATAAAACCAAAAAAATAAAAAAATATTTTTGTGTTTCTTGTTTGAGTCTTCAGTCAATTTTTAAGTTTGGTGTCAATTGCATGTTTTAAAAACTTTTGCATTTTTCGAAAATTCATGCATGTGTTCTTCATGATCTTCAAGTTGTTCTTGGTAAGTCTTCTTGTTTGATCTTCATATTTTCTTGTTTTGTGTCTTTTGTTATTTTTCATATGCATTTTTGCATTCATAGTGTCTAAGCATTAAAAATTTCTAAGTTTGGTATCTTGCATGTTTTTCTTTTCTTGAAAATTTTTAAAAATAAGTCTTGATGTTCATCTTGATCTTTAAAGTGTTCTTGGTGTTCATCTTGACATTCATAATGTTTTTGCATGCATCATGTGTTTTGATTCATAATTTTCATGTTGTGAGTCATTTTTGTGTTTTTCTCTCTCATCATTAAAAATTAAAAAAAATAAAAAATATCTTTTCCTTATTTCTCTCATAAATTTCGAAATCTTTGGGTTGACTTAGTAAAAAAATTTTAAAATAAGTTGTTTCTTGTTAGTCAGGTCAAGATTTCAATTTTAAAAATCCTATCTTTTCAAAACTTTTTCAAAAATCAAATCTTTTTCATTTTCCTTTTGTTATTTTCGAAAATTTTTTAAATTGATTTTCAAAATCTTTTTCTTATCTTTATTTCATGATTTCCAAAAACTTTACTAACAATTGATGTGATTGATTCAAAAATTTGAAGTTTGTTACTTTCTTGTTAAGAAAGGTTCAATCTTTAAATTCTAGAATCATATCTTTTAGTTTCTTGTTAGTCAAGTAATCAATTTTAATTTTAAAAATAAAAACTTTTTCAAAAAATCTTTTTCAATCATATCTTTTTCAAAATTGATTTCAAAATCTTTTTTAACTTCTTATCTTTTCAAAATTGATTTTCAAATCTTTTTCAACTAACTAATTAACTTTTTGTTGTTTCTTATCTTTTTCAAAATCACCTAACCACTTTTCTCTTTTTAATATTCGAAAATTTCTCACTCTTTTTCAAAATTCTTTTAATTAACTAATTGTTTCAAATTTTAATTTTAATTGTACTTCTTCTCTCAAGTTTCCAAAATCACTAACTATTTTTCAAAAAAAAAATTTCAAATTTCTCTCTCTCATCTTCTTCTATTTATTTATTTAATTACTAACACTCTTCTCTTCGTCTAAAAATTCGAACTCTCTCTTATCCTCTATGTTCGAATTTTTCTCATCCTTCTTCTATTCTTTTCTTCTTCTACTCGCATAAAGGAATCTCTATACTGTGACATAGAGGATTCCTCTTCCTTTTCTATTATCTTCTTTTTCATATGAGCAGGAGCAAGGACAAGGACATTCTTGTTGAAGCAGATCCTAAACCTGAAAGGACTTTGAAGAAGAAGCTAAGAGAAGTTAAATCACAACAATCCAGAGAAAACCTTACAGAGAATCTCGAAAAAGAAAGAGACATGGCCGAACCCAATAACAATGGTGGAGGCGCACGGAGGATGCTTGGTGATTATACTACACCTACTTCCAATTTTTATGGAAGAAGCATCTCAATCCCTGCCATTGGAGCAAACAATTTTGAGATGAAACCTCAACTAGTTGCTCTAATGCAACAAAACTACAAGCTTCTAATGCAACAGAACTGCAAGCTTCATGGACTTCCATCAGAAGATCCCTATCAGTTTTTAACTGAGTTTTTGCAGATCTGTGATACTGTTAAGACTAATGGAGTAGATCCTGAAGTCTACAGGCTTATGCTTTTCCCTTTTGCTGTGAGAGACATAGCTAGAACATGGTTGGACTTACAACCTAAGGATAGCCTAGACTCTTGGGATAAGCTGGTCACGGCCTTCTTGGCTAAGTTCTTTCCTCCTCAAAAGCTGAGCAAGCTTAGAGTGGATGTTCAGACCTTCAAGCAAAAAGATGGTGATCCCTCTATGAAGCTTGGAAAAGATACAGGCAGTTGACCAAAAAGTGTCATTTCGGCATGCTTTCAGAGTGGACCATTTTAGATATATTCTATGATGGTCTATCTGAGCTTTCTAAGATGTCACTGGACCATTCTGCAGGTGGATCCATTCACCTAAAGAAAATGCCTGCAGAAGCTCAAGAACTCATTGACATGGTTGCAAATAACCAATTTATGTATACCTCTGAGAGAAATCCTGTGAGTAATAGGATGCCTCAGAGGAAGGGAGTTCTTGAAATTGATGCTCTGAATGTCATATTGGCTCAGAACAAAATGTTGACTCAGCAAGTCAACATTATTTCTCAGAGTCTGAATGGATGGCAAAATGCATCCAACAGTACTAAAGAGGCATCTTTTGAAGAAGAAGCTTATGATCTTGAGAACCCTGCAATGGCAGAGGTGAATTACATGGGTGAACCCTATGAGAACACCTATAATTCCTCATGGAGAAATCATCCAAATTCCTCATGGAAGGATCAACAAAAGCCCCAACAAGGCTTTAATAATGGTGGAAGAAACAGGTTTAGCAATAGCAAGCCTTTTCCATCATCTTCTCAGCAACAGACAGAGAATTCTGAATAGAACCCCTCTGGCTTAGCAAATATAGTCTCTGATCTATCTAAGGCCACTTTAAGTTTCATGAATGAAACAAGGTCCTCCATTAGAAATTTGGAGGCACAAGTGGGTCAGCTGAGTAAGAAAATCACTGAAACTCCTCCTAGTACTCTCCCAAGCAATACAGAAGAGAATCCAAAAAGAGAGTGCAAGGCCATTGATATAATCAAAATGGCCGAATCCAAAGAGGAAGGGGAGGACGTGAATCCCAATGAGGAAGACCTCATGAGACGTCCTCCAAATAGAAAGGAGTTCCCTATTGAGGACCTAAAGGAATCTGAGGCTCATATAGAGACCATAGAGATTCCATTAAACTTTCTTCTACCATTCATGAGCTCTGAGAACTATTCTTCCTCTGAAGAGGATGAGGATGTAACTGAAGAGCAAGTTGCTCAATATCTAGGAGCCATCATGAAGCTGAATGCCAAGTTGTTTGGTAATAAGACTTGGGAAGATGAACCTCCCTTGCTCATTAGTGAACTAAATACATGGGTTCAGCAAACTCTACCTCAAAAGAAACAAAATCCTGGTAAATTCTTAATATCCTATACCATAGGCACCATGACCTTTGAGAAGGCTCTGTGTGACTTAGGCTCAGGTATAAATCTTATGCCACTCTCTGTAATGGATAAACTGGGGATCTTTGACGTACAAGCTGCAAGAATCTCATTAGAGATAGCAGACAAGTCAATAAAACAAGCTTATGGATTGGTAGAGGATGTGTTAGTAAAGGTTAAAGGCCTTTATATCCCTGCTAATTTCATAATCCTTGACACTGGGAAAGATGAGGATGAATGCATCATCCTTGGAAGACCCTTCCTAACCACAGCAGAAGCTGTGATTAATGTTGACAGAGGAGAGCTAGTCCTTCAATTGAATGAGGACTACCTTGTATTTAAAGCTCAAGGATCTCCCTCTGCAACCATGGAAAAGAGGCACGATAAGCTTCTCTCAATACAGAGTCAAACAAAGTCCCCACAATCAAACTCTAAGTTTGGTGTTGGGAGGCCACAACTAAACTCTAAGTTTGGTGTTGAACCCCCACATTCAAACTCTAAGTTTGGTGTTGGGAGGTCCCAACAATGCTCTGAACATCTGTGAAGCTCCATGAGAGCTCACTATCAAGCTATTGACATTAAAAAAGCGCTTATTGGGAGGCAACCCAATTTTTATTTATCTATATTTCTATTGTTCTTTTATGTTTTATTAGGTTTATGATCATGTGGAGTTACAAAACAATTGCAAACATTAAAAACAGAATAAAAAATAGCAGAAGAAATAGCACACCCTGGAGGAAGAGCTTATTGGCGTTTAAACGCCAATAAAGAGCATCTGGCTAGCGTTTAACACCAGAACAGAGCATGAAGCTGGCGTTAAACGCCAGAAACAAGCAACAAAGTGGCGTTTAACGCCAGAAACAAGCAGCAGTGGTGTTTAAATGCCAGGATTGCACCATGAGAAAAGCTGGCGTTAAACGCCAGAAACAAGCAACAAAGTGGCATTTAACGCCAGAAACAAGCATAGAGCTGGCGTTTAACGCCAGAAACAAGCATCAGTCTAGCGTTAAACGCCAGGATTGCATACAGAGGGCATTTTACACGCCTAAAAAGTGCAAGAATGAGAAATTCTTGGCACCTCAGGATCTGTGGACCCCACAGGATCCCCACCTACCTTCTCCCTCTCTCTCACACCTTTTCATAACGTTCTTCCCCAAAAATAATAAAAAAATTATATATTAACATTTTTTCTTTAAATATTATAAACAAATATTTATACTTATACTTCTTTTTTTAAATAAATAAATATAAATGATTGATATTTTTCCTAAGATAAAAAATATTTATTTTTCAATATTTAATAACAATATATTTTTTAAATATTTATATATTTATTTTAATATTTATTAATTAAAATTTTAAAAATACATGTTTGACATACATATTTATTTTAAAAAACTCCGAATATTTATTTATTCATTAGTATATTCATAACAAAAATTATAAAATATATACTCTTTTATAGTATTTTTATAACAAAAAATTAATCCAATTATAACAAAAAATTTATATATTCACATTTGGATCATATAAAATAAAATATAATATAATTATATTTTGCAAATAAAAATTGTATTTCAAAATATTCGTAAAATACAAAAAACAATAATGCTACTATATTTTAATATGTTAAGTAACAAAATTTAAAAAAAAATTAAATAATAAAAAATATAATTTATCAACTTATATAAATTGAATAATCTAAATAATTTATAATAAGTTTCTCGAAAACTGCATAATAATTACGTATTATTTTTTAAAATAAATACAAACTAATATTTTTTTTCTATCTTTTTTTCCATCCTTTTTCTTTCTTTCCTCGAAATTCCTTTCTTCTCTCTAACATACACTAACACTAACACACTCAGACACTCTAATGCATATATTGGGGAGGGAGGGAGACTCTCTTTTTATAGAGCCATAAGTAGCGTTTGCTACTTATCAGGGTGGAGGAATTTTCCCTTGCATGTAGACAGCTTCCAACACGCCCACTCCGTATTGTTGCAACACATTGGGAAGCCTACTTCAACATGCTCCCTGCGTGTTGCCAGGGAGATACATGCGCGCCGTGTCACCACGCCCCTTGCGTGTTATTGAGATGCTGACACATTTCTGACAAATAGCGATACTATGCCCTCTGTGTGTTGACCGTGACGTCCACATACCAACAAAATATCCCATTCTCTAATATTCAGCCAAAAACATCAATACAATCTCCATATAAAAAATAATTTCTGCAATAATTGTTATATGATACTTTTGATTTTATAATTTTAACTTTCTCCCACTCTCCTCTCCTATTTTTATGACTTTTTCCTTGCACACTTCAAAAATTCTTTTTAACAAATAAATCAATAAAAGTAGGTTTTTTATTTAAACAAATTAAAAAGATCTAAAATTTCATAAATCTCTTAAACTAAACTTTCAACAACAAATCTTTTTTTTTATATTTATATAACTCGTCCCAATCCAATTAGCTTTAAATTAATTTGTTAAATATAGCACTTTAACAGGACCGAACTACAACTTTTATTTAAAATGGACTAACATAAAAACTTAAATTAGTCTATTTTTTGATCTCTATTATTTAATTTTTATTATCTCTCTTCTAACTGCATCCTAAAAGAATCTAAACACATGCAATACATGATGATAAGTTTTTACAATTATTGCCAAGACATGACTACGTCAACTATCACCTTCTTTTTTTTTAACTAAAGTGACTAGATTTTCAAAAGACCCACAATAAAATGACCATTTAACATTAACCTCTTATACCCAATGTTCTGGAAACCGATTCGAATCGGTCAGTTGAATCAAAAACTGTTAATAAATATATTTCGGACAGAAGGTAAAATTGTCAAATTCAAAAGCCAAAATTGAATTGCTAAACTAGTTGGGAACCGGTCAGTCGAATCGAACCATAATTCGGCCAATTTTTTAAATTTTGCCAAAAATGCTGTGTTTTACCCACAGATTCAGAAACGAACCCTAGCTTTCAGTCTTCGGTCTTCAGTGCACTCAGACACCACTCTCGAGCCTCCACCCTGCAGCCCTCCACTCTCACTTCTCGCACTCAGTGGCCACGCATGCAGTCTCTACCTCGAACTTTCGGCGCAACCTCCGTCTAGCCACTGCCACCGTCGCAACACCTCTGTCGAAGTCACTCACCGTCGCAAGTTCGTGGAGCCATCTTGGAGATTCGTGCAGCCCTTTCTGTCGAAATTAGCCGTGGAAATCGCAGCCACCGCCACCACTCCTTGCCGTCGCACAGTGTCGTCCTCAGTGACCTGAAGCCCTTGCCCCTGTCTCGAGCCCCATTCCTGATTCCTCAGTCTCATACATACTCTCATTATTTCTCCCCAAAATACAACCCTAGCCTCCATCGCACCGTCGTTGGTCGCACTGTCGCCGCCTGGTTCATTGTGGTCGTTCTTCAATCCTCCTATTTCGTGGTGCTCGAAGGCCCTTCCATTCCTGTTTTGTGGTGCTCGAAGGCCCTTTCATTCCCCCAATGCCAATCCCCCTACTGATTGATGATAAATTGATACCGATAAATTGTTACTAGTTTGTACATGCTTTTATTTTTTTCTGCTGTTAAATTTTGTTAAAGTTTTTTGATTGTACTCATTGCCTAAAGGAATACTTGTATCAAATAGCTCACTACTAGTGCCTGCTGTTCGTGTTTGTTTTTTAGTTCTAAATTATCAAAATATATTGATTATTGAATGGCTCTGCTCACTACTGCTATGCTATGTTGTACCTGGTTTGTGTCTTTTTCACTGTTGTGCTATATTTTTTGGCTTTCTATTGTTCATTGCTGAGCATTTTTGTGTTTAATTAAGTCAATTAAAACTATGCTTTGGGCTTAATTGTGCTTAGATTGTTATGTTAGTTAATTCAGCATATGTTTTGATGTGCTGTTATTGTGTTGATGTTTTGTGTTTTGTTATTTCTTTGCGTAGTAATGTGCTGTTGGAAACTGAATTGCTGCTGTTTTGTCTGTGTTTGTGTTTGTTTTACTATTTTGTGATTTAATTATGCTTAAATGGTGACTGTCTTCATGATTATTTATTTCAGTTATGTAGGATTTTGTGATTTTTTTTGCATAGTGATATGCTACTGGAGATTGAATTGCTGTTGTTTTGTGTTTGTGTTTTACTGTTTTAACACATACAACTTTTAATAACAGTTCACAGATATATCTATATTTGTTAGTATCAATAACATTGTGATTTATGGCGGATTTTGATGATTGATGATAAGTTTGGATGTTGACATTTTATGTTTGGTTGTCTTTTTTTGTTATTTGACTTTTGAGTTTATACTTAAATACGATCATAACATTCTGGTTTATGTAGTACTTTAATTTGGATGGTATTTTAAAATTTATATTAGACTATAATTATATTTTAATGTGTTTATTTATATTTTATATATTATTTTATTATAAAAGAATTTTTTCGGTTCAACCACAGTTAAATCGGTTAAACCTATAAACCGATAAATTAATAACTAGAACGGTTCGATGACCGATTCGGTTTTCAAAACCTTGCTTATAGCGTACACATGACTTTGAAATAACTAAATATGTACCGTGAAAAAGGTTATAGTGCTTTAAATAAAGATTCACTTTTTTTAAAATATATATATTCAATTAAAATTATTTTTTTAATTATAATAAAATATATTCAACTAAGAATTAAACATGGTTATAACAATATATATATATATATATATATATTTAATAATATGAATTTGCTTATATAAAGACTGTTGGGTTTTTTGGATTCCCTTTCTATGTGGAGAAAAAAGTCCAAATGCTAGTATCCAAACTCATGAATAGTTGAAGTAGCTGAGGTGAGTTAGGGTTGAGTGAGAGAGGTCATTTTGAAAGGAGAACACCAAACACTAGTGAGAAAAGAAGAGAGAAAGTTATTTTCGCACATACACAAAGTTATTTTCGTTAACCGTTGGATCAAGCTCAAATTTGGAAAGTATGTTCTACACATCTGGTTCTTTGATTTCACCGTTTGGATCTTCAATTTGATATCTTTAGCTGGAGATGTTGGCCATGCACAATAGTTCTGTTTTTGTGGTATTTTCATCTTCTTGTTCTTGTTTTGAAAGTTTTGAAGCTTGGGTTGTTTGGCTTGTTGTATGCAAGTTTTGTGCAGTAATTTGTGACTCTCTTGTACCCTATTTTTCATCACAGTGAAGCTATTTCCTGGTCTTGGTGACTCGTGGTTTTTACTTCTCTCATTGAAGAGGTTTTTCACGTTAAAAATCTTGGTGTGTTAGCTTGTTTCTAATTTCTGGTTTACGTGATTTTTCTGCTGCTATTGGGTATTATTGTGCTGGTATTAATACTTGTTGTGAGTAGATATTGTTGCTCCTCTAATTCTTGCAAGTAGAAAATTGTGTTTTATTCCTATCAATTGGCATCAGAGCTCAGTTTTGGGTATTTGGTTATAACTTGCTTGAAAGATAGAGGCAAATAATTCTACTAGGATGATAAGTTTGAATGGCACTAATTACCATCTATGGAAGGGCAAAATGAAAGATTTGTTGTTTGTCAAAAATTTACATTTACCCGTATTTTCTACACAAAAACCAGAATCTAAAACAGATGAAGAATGGGAGTTTGAACACCAACAAGTTTGTGGTTTTATTAGGCAATGGGTGGATGATAATGTTTATAATCACATTGCTAATGAGACTCATGCTAGGGCTTTGTGGAATCAAATTGAATCATTGTATGCTTCTAAGTCTGACAATAATAAATTGTACTTGTTGAATATGTTGATGAATTTGAGATACAAGGAGGGGTCACAAGTATTAGATCACTTGAATGAATTTCAAGGGGTTCTGAATCAGTTGTCAAGCATGGAAATCAAGTTTGAAGATGAGGTTCAAGGATTGTGGTTGCTAAATAGTACTCTACCAGATTCTTGGGAGACATTTCGTATCTCTCTTACTAATTCTACTCTGAATGGTAAAGTGAGCATGCAACTTGTTAAAGGTGGTATTTTAAATGAAGAGATGAGAAGGAAGATGCAGAATTCTTCGTCACACTCTGAAATGTTAGTCACTGAAATCAGGGAGAGAAATCAGAATAGAGTTCAAAAAGGTAGAGGTAAAAGCAGGAGCAAATACAAGGGAAGATACAAGAATGTTGAGTGTCACTACTATCACAAAATGGGTCATGTTAAAAAATATTGCTATCTTTGGAAAAAGAAAAACAAAGGTAAGCAAGAAAAGAAGGATGATAGTGATAATGATCGTATATCTTCTATTTCAGATAATCTTTTTACTGTTGATATTGCTGATTATGAATATGAGGTCAATCTTGTTTCTGATGATGAGTTCACTGGGTAATTGATAGTGGCGCCTCAATACATGTTACACCGAAGAAGGAGTTCTTCACTTCTTATACTCCAGGTAATTTTGGAGTACTTAAAATGGGTAATAATGGCCTGGCCAAGGTTATTGGAGTAAGAGATGTTTGTCTTGAGACTAATATGGGAATGAAGCTGCTACTCAAAGATGTTAAACACGCTCCAGATGTTTGCTTGAATTTGGTTTCAGTTAAAAGACTTGATAATGAAGGCTTTGTAAATAATTTTGGCTTTGGACAATGGAAGCTTACTAAAGGCAACTTAGTGGTGGCTCGAGAAAAAGGTACTTCGAGTTTGTATGTGATGCATGCCATGATTGCAAAAGGTAATGTGAATGCAATTGAAAGTAAAGAAGCTTGTAGCTTGTGGCACAGACGACTTGGTCATATTAGTGAAAAATGACTTAATTATTTAGCTTGAAAGGATGCTCTTTCAGGTTTGAAGAATGCAGAGTTGGAGAAATATTCTCATTGCATGGCTGGCAAACAAAGAATATTATCCTTCAAGAAGCATCAACCTTCAAGAAAATCAGATTTCTTGGAATTGGTGCACTCCGATATTTGTGGTCCTTTGAAGGTACGGTCTTTTAGTGATGCTATTTACTTTATTACTTTTATTGATGATCATTCAAGAAAGATTTGGACTTATACTTTGAAAACAAAGAACCAAGCTTTGGAAAAGTTCAAACAATTCCAAGCTTTGGTTGAAAGGCAAACAGGTAAAAACTTTAAATGTATTCGCACTGATAATGGTGGTGAGTATTGTGGACCATTTGACGTGTATTGCAAGCAGTAAGACATTAGGCATGAAAAAAACACCTCCTAAAATACCTCAGTTGAATGGTTTGGTAGAAAGGATGAATAGAACACTGATTGAAAGAGTTAGGTGTATGCTTACTGAAGCTAAGCTACCTAAAGTCTTTTGGGGTGAAGCACTACTTACAGCGGCTCATGTGATTAATCTGAGTCCTACAATTGCTTTGGACAATGATGTTCTGGATCATTTTTGGTCGGGCAAATATGTCTCGTATGGTCACTTGAGAGTCTTTGGATGCAAAGCATTTATTCATGTTCCAAAAGGATAAGAGGTCCAAGTTGGATGTGAAGACAAGGCAATGCATTTTTATTGGGTATGGTCAAGATGAGTTTAGTTACAGGCTTTATGATCCAGTTGAAAAGAAGCTTGTAAGAAACCGTGATGTAGAGTTTGTTGAAGACCAAACCATTGAAGATATTGATAAGGCAGAGAAGAGTCAATCACAAGAGAGCAGTGACTTGACTGATGTAGATCCAGTTCAACCGCCTCATTTGTCAGAACAAATAGAGAATCAAGATCAGGAGCATATACAGCAAAATGAGCCTTTGGTTCCTGATGACTAGGAGATGGGAGATCCAATTGATGCTCCAGTTGAAGATGATGCTGATAATCAACCTGAGCTACCTGAAGATCCACCAGGTTTCCATCCTAGAAGGTCTACTAAAGAGTGACGACATTCAACGAGGTATCCTTCTAGTGAGTATGTAACATTTACTGATGGATATGTGACCTTGACTGATGGGAGAGAACCTGAATGTTATGTGGAAGCTATGGAAGGTGACGACAATAAGAAATGGTTTGATGCAATGCAAGATGAAATGAAATCTTTGTATGAGAATCAAACATTTGAGCTTGTGAAGTTGCCAAAAGGAAAGAAAGCTTTGTAGAACAGGTGGGTTTATAGGTTGAAGCATGAAGAAAATTCTCGGTGTCCAAGGTACAATGCTAGATTGGTGGTCAAGGGCTACAGGCAGAAAAAGGGAGTTGACTATAATGAAATCTTTTAATCGGTTATGAGAAGATCTTCTATTAGGACTGTTTTGAGTTTGGCTGCAAGTTTTGATTTAGAGATAGAGCAGATGGATGTGAAAACTGCTTTCTTTCATGGTGATCTTAAGGATGAAATTTTCATGGAACAACCTAAAGGTTTCATGGTAAAAGGCAAATAGGATCATGTTTGCAAACTAAAAAAGAGCTTGTATGGCTTGAAGCAAGCTCCAAGACAATGGTACAAGAAGTTCGAGTCTGTTATGGCAGAACAAGGCTACAAGAAGACTACTTCTGATCATTGTGTATTTGTTAAATAGTTTGCTAGTAATGATTTTATTATCCTTTTGATATATGTTGATGACATGCTTATTGTTGGTCAGAATGCTTCTGGGATTGATATGTTGAAGAAGCAACTTGCAATGTCATTTGCAATAAAGGACCTTGGGCCAGCAAAAGAGATTCTTAGTATAAGAATCGAGCATGATAGAAAGGAGAAGAAACTTTGGTTGTCATAGGAGAAATACATAGAGAGAATGTTGCACAGGTTTCAAATGGAGAAAGCAAAGGCCGTCAGTACTCCTCTTGCTACCCACTTCAAATTGAGTTGCAAGCAAAGTCCATCAAGTGATGAAAAGAAGAAAGACATAGAAAAAGTTCCATATGCATCATTCGTTGGTAGTTTAATGTATGTTATGGTGTGCACAAGACCGAATATAGCTCATGTTGTTGGTTGTGTTAGCCGTTTTGTTTCAAACCCAGGAAGAGAGCATTGGAATGATGTAAAATGGATAATGAGATATCTTCCTGGTACTTCTAACATGAAGTTGTGTTATGGAAGTGATAAGCCTATTCTAATTGGTTACACTGACTCAGACATGGCAGGAGATATTGACTCTAGAAGGTCCATTTCAGGCTTCTTGATCAACTTTGCAGGTGGAGCTGTGTCTTGGCAATCTAGATTGTAAAAATGTGTTGCTTTGTCTACTACCGAGGCTGAGTTTATTGTCATTACCGAAGCGTGCAAGGAGATTCTTTGGATGAAGAAATTCTTGAAGGAACTCGGGTTTACTCAAGAGAGGTATGTGTTGTTTTGTAATAGTCAAAGTGCTATACATCTTGGTAAAAACTCTACTTTTCATTCTCGATCCAAACATATTGATGTGAGGTATCATTGGATATGTGATGTTTTGGATGCTGAGTTATTAGAACTTGAAAAGGTTCATACTGATGAGAATGGTTCTGATATGATGACTAAGGCATTACCAAGATGGATGTTTGAAGTTTGTTGCTTAATCGCCAGATTGGTGGTTACCTCCACAAAGTTGTGAGGGGGAGATTTGTTGGGTTTTTTGGGCTCCCTTCCTATGTGGAGAAAAAAGCCCAAATGCTAGTATCCAAACCCACATATCATGTCATGACTTTTTAACTAGAGGCAAATGTATTTATTAAAAAGTAAATACCAAATCGATATCGAAAAATATTTAGCGTTGACAAAATGATGTTTGATTTTTGTTATTGACAAAATAGTCCCTGAAAATTTTTAAAATTTGACAAAATCACTCAACCATAAAAGGATGACGTCACAGTGAATAAAAAACGATGATGTAACCGTCAGAAGAGAACTCCGATGATGGTAGAGAGCTGCAGCGACGTTTTCGATGACCTTTTTTTCACCCACCACGCTACTGCGTCCCCTTCCTCCATAGCACCTGAAGAAGAAGACCGCCAATGCATGCCACTGCCTCGCTGCGTTCTTCGTGTTCGTCACTTCTTCTTCTTCAACACGTTGTTGCATCCCCTTCTGCCATGGCAGTACCTCGTTGCGTTCTCATGTTCGCCGCTTCTTCTTCTTCTTCTTCAATACGCCATTGTGTCCTTTCCATGTCCCCTCTGCCATGGCAGCACCTCACCAAGAAAAAAAAGAAGACTAGAAACATCGCTAGAGCTCTCTGCCATCATCGGAGTTCTCTTTCAACGGCCACATCAGTATTTTTCGGTCACTGCAATGTTATTCTTTTACGGTTGGGTAAATTTGTCAAATTTTAAAAATTTTCAAGCACTATTTTATCAATACCAAAAGTTAGGTACCATTTTATCAGCGCCATAATCTGTCGAATACCAATTTGATATTTACTTCATTTATTAAAATATTGAATTAAAGAAATTTTTTCTTTATAATTAATTAGTCAATTTTTTTCAATTAATAAACAATTAGTCTTTTTTTTCACGTAATTCATATAATAAGATAAATCAACCATTAAAGTCTTAGTCAATTGTGAAGTAAAGCATGCACCTTCTTTCTCAAAGAAGCAATGTAACACCCTCACTATCAGAAGTCACGCTTCCGGTTGCGCCACTCTGATAGCAAGAGTATTACAACTACATACTTTACATATTAAATACTAAAATAGGAGCCTGTGACTCACCACTGTATCGCTGATTTCTTTGTAAACCGGAATCAACGCTTTATCATAAGAAAAATACAAACAGACATAGATTCATATACAAGACTCCTTACATAATAACTCATAATATAGCATACATATAAAACATACAATTCCTATCCCTCTTACAAACTTCTAATAACAAAGACGAGGAAAAAAATAATCTAATTAATACAACAACTTATAAACCAAATGCAATATAACTCTTCTTAATACTTCTTCATCCGGTTCCTAAAAAGGTAAAGCTGTAGGGGGTGAAAACCTAACCACACGGTCTCACCACGAAGTTTCAAAGTTGTCATAAGAAGATATTTAATAAGAAAAATGTTTTCAAACTCATTGATTATCAATGCCTTATGAATCTTTTAAAAACCAATAGGAAATCATTCAAAACCTTTTCAAAGAAACAATGTTTAATCTTTTAGAAATCCGAAACCTTTCCTTTCTTATAAGAAAATCTCAATCAGAAGCTAACCACGCAATCAAATAACACAATCATTAATTCAGCACCAAAATTCATTCTCAAATGTAGCACGCCAAAACAAATACAGGCAAGACAGACAAGGAAAACACAAGTAGGTAGCAGTTACAGCAAATAGTTCAAGTAGCAGTTAAGAACAGTTTAGCAATTAGGCAAACCAAAACAAGTTCAAACCCAAGCAAAGCATACAGATGCATATGATGCATGCCTGTCCTATGGTTAATGAAGCTCATCTGTCGGTTATCCAGCCAACCCGACAAGTCTGAATTGTCCTTAGACTGTCCCCCGACGTGCATCCCCCGGAAATTTATATAGTACCTGGTCACACTTACGTCGTAGGGTCAACAGAGTATCGAGTTTTCAACCTGATACACATGGTGGCAAGCCACGACACTTAAACCAACGAACCTCGTATCTCAGATATTTCATACTCATAAGCCAAATGAATAGTTCAAAGATCATATCTCAACATCATCATCATTCATCAATCCAAATCTCATTTCCTAATTCATTCAAGAATCATATTTGAAAGAAAATCCTCATCATCCTTCTTTCCATTTCATTCATTAACAATCCCAATTCAAAACATAATTCTTTCTTTAAATAAAGCAATATTAAAGCATATAATATTTAACAACAAATCTCTTTTAATTAATTACTTTAAATAAAACTTCCAAATTTATAAAATTTCGGCAGCATCTCTAAAACTCGGACACTGCCACCCTTTTTGGGTCCCATCCAAACATTCCTCAAACCTTTTCTCAACCATTTCCAAATCTCAAACATTTTCCAGAGTTGAACCAGTTCCAATATCAAATTACTTCCAAATCAAACCAATTCCAACAATATAACTCTTTCTAAAATCAAATCAGCTCAAATATTAAATCATTTATAAAATCAGACCAACTCAAAATCAAACCGCTTTAACTCCAAACCAAGAAAAAACCACTTTTCATAATAATCAAGTAAATAATTTTTCAAACCCATTTCTTATCAACATCTGTACATCACCCAAGCAATCACATAACCACATCCACAAGACAAACATAATCACAGAAATATATTTTTTCATCAATATCTATTTATAACAACTTTGTAATATAAAATAGATTTTAAGAAAAACCCTACCTCGATTAGTCGCAAGTTGCATAATTAAACCCATTAAATCCTTATTCTCATGTTACTCGGTAGCAACTGCAGAAATTCTGACAATCACATATCTGACATAATTTAGAATTAACACGGAATGGATAGCAATATTAGAACATAATTGATAATAGTTTATTGCGATAAACAAGAATAGAACCGAATAATCTCACCACGATAAACATAATAGAACGACACAAAAGCAGCTTTCAAATTGACCGGACAACTGCTTTGATAGTGGCCAGAAGCTCTAATGGTTCAGCAATAACCTTAATTTTGACATGAAGTCATCGAAACTCAACCCTACGATACCAGCAGCTCAGAATCTCTAACAACTCATACCAGAATGCTAATTTCAAAAATTTTGGAAATAAAAAAATGCTTACCAAGAGGATTGCGGCTTCGAGATTCGGGAGAACAAAAACCGGCATAGAAAAACCAGAGCCGGAACCCAAATTGGAGTGGAATAGGGTTTGGCAGCTGCAGGGGCGTCCTCTAGCGGCTGTAGCCGAAATTTTCTGACGCCGTTCAGTGAGCAGGGCAGAACAACAACTTCTCCGGCGATAAATTCCTGCAGCGAGGACGGCCGAGCTCGGCTCCGATGGTGGCAGATCTGAGGATGATGACACGCGGTGGTTGCAGCAGCATTCAACCTTCGGCAGCGACGTGGATGGATCCTTGACAGGCATGGTTGCTCTACGCAAAGCTGACGGTACGAACGGTGGCGACGCTGTGGAGCACGGCGCGGCGGCGGTTACAGAATCAACCCCACATCTCTCGCGCGTCTCTCCTTTGCGATGGCGCAGCTGGCAGCAGCAAGGACAAACGGGGGCGATGGGGTTGACGGGTTTTCTCTCGGCGCTACGCTCTGCCTCGGTTCTGGTGAGCGCGACGACGATGACGACCAGACAGCGGCTGCGTGGCTATGGCGGCAGTGGCGAGGACCCTCCCAGCAGCGGCTATGGCCCAACAGCGCCTCCCCTGGATCTCCCTCTCTCTTCTGTTCAACTCTCGGGTCTCACTCTTTCTCTTTCCGTCTTCCCCGATCAGCTTCCCCCTTTTCTCTCTTCCCTTTCTTTTTTTTCTGTTCCTGAAGTGGGTATGTGAATGGCGGTGGTAAGAAGGGTAAAAGTGAGGGTTAGGATAAAAATTGGGGTTTGGTAATTTTAATAAAATTAGGAGTATAGAATATTAATTAAAAATCTAATTTAAATATAGAAAATTACTCAATAATTATGATATTAAGTAAAATTTTTAATTTAATTGTCAAAACTTGATTTAATTATTTTTAATAAAATAATTTCTTAAAATAAAGTCTTTAATGAATAAAAAAAGTGAAATTAACTCATGATAATATTTTTTTGAAAATTATGGGTCTTACATCCTACCCAACTTATAAAAATTTTCGTCCTCAAAAATTGATATGAATTAAAAGAGATTTCGTATAATTTCACTCTTGAACTCATTTAAAAAAAAAAGCAAAAAGTTCTTAGTATATATATACATATAGATTCTAATACCAAGATTTTCATATGGCATAAAAATATAAAAGGTATAAGTATGATGTGAAACAAGGTTACAAGATAGGCTTGATACATAAAATAATGTTTCAAACATGTGATGGTAAAGCAAGGCGGCAAAAAGTTATAAAACAAGTTGGGGTTAAAACGATGTGCTTAACGCTCGCATATTGATTTGATACCAACTTCAGAGATTCAACTATTTAAACTTTAACATAACTTTTCTCCATCATTCTCAACTGTACGTCATTAAACAATTCATCTGAGGGTTCTCAATCTTGCCAAACACTTTACAAACCTTACTACTGGTCATAAGTTTCACATCAACAGAACTCTTTCACGTAAAATAAGGTTTCACAACTCTCTGTGACATCGTACACTTACGAGTTTTACCTTTTGCGTCCACCAAACGTGTCCTAAAGGTCTAATGTGTCGTTTACTAAGTCCAACAGTCGCACAAGATACCAAAACTAATCTCGAGTATACTAAGAAGAATAATAGACCTTAGAGAAGAAAGAAAAGTGAAAAGGACCATGTTCGCAAGAATTCAAAAGAATTGTTGAAATCACAAGTAAACAAGGATAAACAAGTAATGAAGAATGTTGGAAAGAGAATCAACTGATAACTTTAAGGGTAACTCTTGAGTCGAAGGGATTCGATAGGAATAATAAGATGTAAAACAACACAGTATTTTGAAACGAATTCAAGCTTAATTAAGAAATATGAGGTTTACAGAAGAGGAATATCCAAACTAAAGACAAAGTTTATAGAACTCAAGAATATGGTTTAAAAATATTTTCGAATGCATTGTTCGTAAAGCATGGAAAACTTAAGGGGAAATCATTTCATATTCTGAAAGAGAAAATGGGTAACAAACATCCTTCAAAAGATTAATAAAAGCATAAATGTGGCATTATTTCAATATAAATTCAAGTGGAAATAGATTACACAAACTTTTTAAATGGAAAGATTAATTTGGCTAAGCGCTAAATTGTATTTTCTCTTCTTTTTCAAGCATGTATGAAAACTACAATCTTGTTGGAAGAAAACCTAACATAAAATTTTACTCATAAAAAAAAAGATGATGCATTACAGTTGAACAAGTTTAAATCACACAGAAATTTTCAGAGTATAATGTAAAGGAGTGTAGGCTAAAATTGAAAGCGATTTTATTAAAACTTTAATAGACGGTTATATCGCCCCGAAACAAGTTCAAATCACATTAAAGAAAGGCACTGCTCATATAAAGCAATTCAAAGCCAGGGACAACTCTGCATAAGAATAAATCAAAACTTGTTTAAAAAAGTTTAAAACAAAACTCCAATAATATACTTGAAGTCACAACTTTATAAGGATTTCAATAATATTAAGATGCGCTAAAAAGGAAACTAATTCATTTTAAGAAAGGAACTTAAATCAAAGGATTTCGATTAGGATTCATAAAATATGTCACTCATAGAAACGAAAAGCTTAAGAAGGAATTCATCAACTTAAAAAGTTGATTCAAAACTTAAATTTCCTCAAAGGAACTCAAAACTTTGTCAAAATGGTCCAAAACAAAATTTTGAGAGTATACTTGGAATAACCACCTCGCAAAAATCATTTAAGAAAATTACGATGCGATTAAAAGGAAATCAGCCCATGGAAGAAAGAATCTTTAAATTAAGGGAATTCGAACAAGAACTCACTAGGCATGGATTATCAAATGAGTTTTCAATTGGTCTAAAGGAATACAAAACGCGTCAGGAAAAATAACTTAATCAATAGAAAATTCTCAAGAAAGAATCTTTGACTAAAGAAAGACAAATAAAAGGACAAATGGTGCATTAGATGGAAACGAATTCAAGTTGACTCGGATGAGCATGAGATTCACAAGAAATAGAAAACTAAGACTAATGGTAATGTTCAAAAAAAAGTAAGAGAGTAATTAAAAACAGAATCAAATATAACATTCTTAGAAATGAAAGCTTAAGAAAGAGATTGGTCTATTCACAAGAAGAAAGACATGAGTCCAACATTTTTTTTTCTAAAAGAACAACAATTGCATAAACAATGTAGTATGTTAAACTAAATTCAAATTAAAAATAAATTAGGTAAAGTTTACCAAACAAAAACCAACCGGAGAAGAGATGAAAACCTTTCTTTGAAAAATATCTAAGTATATAATCAAAAGAAAAGAAATGCATTATATTTTGGAGCTTAATTTATTAAGAAAAGTAGTATGTTGGAGATTCAATTTATCAAGAAAAGTATTATGTTTTTGAGTTTTACTTAGTTAAGAAGAGAATTCTGTTTTGAGTTTGAATTATTGATGAACGGAATGAGAGGTGTGATAATATTAATTGTTGAATAAATTGAATGATGATGAGAATGAATTTGATATGAAATTGTTTTGTGGGGATCGTGGTTATTTACCGCCCACCACATTTTAAAGAAAATTATTTTGTGGGAATCGTGGTTATTTATCGCCCACGTGTGTGCTGTTTTTCAATTAAAAACGTCTGTAGAGATCGTAGTAGTTTACCACCCGCATATGGTGGGGATCGAGGTGGTTTACCGCTCACCAGGTGGGGATTGTGATACTGTACCGCTCACCAGTTTTCAAGAGGATGATGCCTAAATTAACTACTGGACATGTCAGGTTAGTGAAAAATAGGAATCACAAATTTGAGAGTAATATTTTATGATAAAATTTTACAAGTTTACAAATATGACCTTTAAATATGTAATTTTATAATAATAAAAAAAATTAAAAACAAAAATTTGACCTACAAATTTCTAATATTAATGAAAAAACAAAAGAAATTATAAACATAAACACTACTAGGAAAAGTATTTTTTTCAACACCAAAAATCGACAGTTATCCTGTCGTCGATATTTTTGAACAGCCTGCTATCGATATTGCTAAAAAAATAATTAAAAATAAAATATTAAAATCGACAGCCAGGTCGTCGATAATTTTATGATGCATTAAAAAATAATTAAATCGACGGTCGTTCTATCGATTTTATTGAATTAAATATCGACAAAAATCTTGTCGATTTTATATAATAATATTGACGGTAAGGTTGTCGATTTTATTAAACGGGTAAAATTCTCAAACTTATATTATAGACAGAAATATTATCGATTTTATTGAATCAAATATCGACAAAAATGTTGTCAATTTTATATAATAATATCAACGACAACGTTGTCGATTTTATTAAGGTAAAATTCTCAAATTCATATTACAGACAGAAATATTGTCGATTTTATTAAATTATTATTAACGGCTTGGAAAGCTGTCGATTCTATTACAATTTTAAAAATTCAACAAGTTTAATAGTGATCACTTCTGCGGTCAATTTTGCCGTTGATTTTTAATATTATCGACAGTCTAGCCGTCGATTTTAACGATGTTTTTTGTAGTGAAATCTGTTCTTTAAATTTTTGGTACCCAAGTTTGAACCTCAAATTTATTTTATTTGTCTTTTACAATTTTGTGATATACTCTTCGTCTTCATGATACAGTAAAATACACACTTTTTTAATATTAAAAATAAAAAATACATTTTTTCGCAATGAAAAATAAATATGTCTGCATGAATGTTTATTTGACGAATTGATTTGATTTTATCTTTAATGTTTTATTTATTTTGATTTTGTATTAAATATTTTTAATATATTTTAGTTATATATAGTATTTGCATTTATAACTGTCTTAAATTTATTTATTCTTTATTTGGCCAATTGATTTTCAACCTCTAGAAATATATAGCCATCAGTTTATAAAAAATACAAAAGATCAGAACAAAAAGCATTACTGAAAATGTTTGCAAGAGTGAAATGTATCATGTTCTTATTCTTGTTGGTTGTGCTACAAGAACAACCACTTTCCATCGCTCGCAAGACAGCGGTTGTAGTAAAAAATACTGTAGAGGGCAACTTGAATCTCACCATTCACTGCAAATCTAAGGATGATGATCTTGGACCAGTGATTCTCAGCCCAAATCAATCATATCGGTTTACTTTCACTCCAAATATTCTTTTCCGCATAACATTATTTTTTTGCACTTTTCGTTGGACAGGTTCATGTCATCGGTTTGACATATATAAACAAGAGAGAGATGACCGACTTTGTGATAATCCATGTGGTTGGATTATAAAGAAAGGTGGACCATGCCGGGATATACTTAGTTCGCATGAATGTTTTTCATGGAATTCAGACACATGTGTTTGAAGATATTTTTATGTAATAGTGTTATGTACATATGATCATGGGGGATTGGGGAATCAATGAATAAATTGATCAATGTTGATCATAGGAGACAACAAATATACGCCAAAAAATATGCAAACTCTACAAATAAAATAAATGAATTCACGAATCACAAACAGTTTAGAAAAGTTTCTAATGATCTTTTTGTTCTTTTTTTTTATAGCTGTTTCTAATCTTTGATAAAGAACAAAAAATCTATTTTATGTTTAATTATTTTATCAATCTTTATAATTTTATAAAATTTTGTAATTAAATTTTTATATTTTTTTCTTTTAATTTAATTGGATCCATCGAATATTTTTCTACAAATTGGCCGGATATATAGACAATTAAAACCAAATTAGATTGATTATATATTATTTGAAAAAATATTCAGCTAATTTTAATATTTTTGACGTGAAAATAATCTAAGTTTTCACGTGACATTAAACATTAACTACGAGAAATTAAAACCATACCTTCGTACGAAATTAAAATACTCGAAGTTCCAGAGAACTTTCTGACCGAGCTATCGAAGAAAAAAATGTCCAAAATCGTTTATACCTCATAAAACTCTAGTTGGCCGAACTTAAAGGATAGAGGAGTTACGTCATCGTCAACTTCTATCGATCAAAAATGGTGCCAACATATAAAGGAGGAGGATACAAATTAAATTTTTTATTAGAGTTACAGATTACAAAAAATCAAAACTGAAAATTTGGTGGGAGTTTACGTTCTCTCTCTTTTTCTTTCGGTTACCTCTTCTTCTTCTTTTTTTTACCGTTCTCATATATATATATATATATATATATATATATATATATATATATAAACGAAAGCATATACATAGACTAGGTAATCGAAAAGAGGTAAATCAAATAGTTATAATATTACTAACATAATAATAATAATAACAACAACAATAATAATAATAATAATTTATATATAAAGTTAATAATATATGAGTTACTAATCTAAATGATATTAGTAATTTAAGGATGAAAGGTATTTGGAGAAGCATTAACAAAGCTAAACTCAGCAAAAGGTATTAATATTTACTCATATCAGCAGATATCGAACTCGATAATATTATTAACTAAACTCTATTTCTAAATTAAAATATCAATTACTCAAATTAAAATATACATATAAGTTTCATTACTTATAAATTACTAGAATTATAATTTTAATTATGTAAAATATTTCATCATAAATATATATATATATATATATATATATAAAAGAATATGAATTTGATTGAATTCAAATAGTTATAAAATTAGTTCAATTACTGATAATAAAATAATTTTTTAAAAATAAAAAATTTTAATTTATGAAATAAATTATAACTTATTTATATTTATGTTTTTAAAACTGAGGGTCGTTACATTGTCCATTAGTACCTAGAATTTGTCAATTTTTTTAGTTAATAGTAATAAATTTTAATAAATTTGGTTAAGAGATTTAAAAATTTCTTTTTCATTATAAGCTCTCAAAAACTTTTCTATATACCATATTCATCATGCAGTTATTTTCCAAGTGTCTATAATCTTGCAATAGCACTCGCAGACTATCTTTACTCTTTACTCTTGATAACGCAACATACAATTGATCATGGATGAAAATTGACTTTAAAAGGTATATTCCAACTTTTGATAGAGTTTGTCTCTGAGACTTATTTATTGTCATTACAAAAAAAATAATAATTGAAAATTGTCTTTGCTGTGTTTGTGTTTGGAGCTGAGTTATGGTGCGGGTCAATTTGTCTAGACTGTGTCCTATCCAAAAACAAAAGCTCTTCTGTAAGTAAGCACTAAATGACCTGAAATAAAAAAGTACCAGATAATTTAATTAAGTACAGCATGGCAGAATATATATTTATTTTTTGTAATATCTATTTAGATTATTTTTTATCATAGGTTACAATTATTTTTAAAATATTTATTTAATACATCATGTGCTAATACTAATAATATTTTTTAAAAAGATATATTCGTAAAAATAGATATAATATAATTATAAATATAATATAAATAAATATGTTAATAAAAGGTTAAACCAATATGCTTACAAATGTTTTTGTTAAATTTTGTAAATTAGAGAATAAGTATGTCTTTAGTTGCTTGGTGATTACGAAAATAATTAAGTAATTGGGTTGCAGTTTGATTCCACAGTGTGCACCTTATTTTTTTTATTTCTAAATAAAAACAGAAATTAAGAGAAATAAATAGTAATATATGATGAAAAAGATAAAAGATTTTGCATATAAGAAAATCTCAATCAAAAGCTAACCACGCAATCAAATAACACAATCATTAATTCAGTATCAAAATTCATTCTCAAATATAACACGTCAGAACAAACACAGGCAAGACAGATAAGAAAAACACAAGTAGGTAGCAGTTACAGCAAATAGTTCAAGTAGCAGTTAAGAACAGTTTAGCAATTAGGCAAACCAAAACAAGTTCAAACCCAAGCAAAGCATACAGATGCATATGATGCATGCCTGTCCTATGGCTGATGAAGCTCATCTGTCAGTTATCCAGCCAACCCGACAAGTCTGAATCGTCCTTAGACTGTCCCCCGACGTGCATCCCCCGGGAATTTATATAGTGCCTAGTCACACTTACGTCATAGGGTCAATAGAGTATCGAGTTTTCAACCTAGTACACGTGGTGGCAAGCCACGACATTTAAACCAGCGAACCTCGTATCTCAGATATTTCAAATTCATAAGCCAAATTAATAATTCAAAGATCATATCTCAACATTCTCAATCCATATCTCAACATCATCATCGTTGATCAATCCAAATCTCATTTCCTAATTCATTCAAGAATCATATTTCAAAGAAAATCCTCATCATCCTTCTTTTTATTTCATTCATTAAAAATCCCAATTCAAAACATAATTCTTTCTTTGATAAATAAAGCAATATTAAAACATATAATATTTAAAAACAAATCTCTTATAATTAATTACTTTAAATAAAACTTCCAAATTTATAAAATTTCGGCAGCATCTCCTCTAAAACTCGGACACGGCCACCCTTTTCGGGTCCCATCCAAACATTCCTCAAACCTTTTCTTAACCATTTCCAAATCTCAAACATTTTCCAAAGTTAAACCAGTTCCAATATCAAATTACTTCCAAATCAAACCAATTCCAACAATATAACTCTTTCTAAAATCAAATCAGCTCAAATATTAAATCATTTATAAAATCAGACCAACTCAAAATCAAATCGCTTTAACTCCAAACCAAGAAAAAATCACTTTTCATAATAATCAAGTAAATAACTTTTCAAACCCATTTCTTATCAACATCTAAACATCACCCAAGCAATCACATAACCACATCCACAAGACAAACATAATCACAGAAATATATTTTTGCATTAATATCTATTTATAACAACTTTGTAATATAAAATAAATTTTAAGAAAAACCCTACCTCGATTAGTCACAAGTTGCATAATTAAAACCATTAAATCCTTATTCTCATGTTACTCGGCAGCAACCGCGGGCAGAAATTCCGACAATCACATATCTGACATAATTTAGAATTAACACGGAATGGATAGCGATATTAGAACATAATTGATAATAGAGTATTGCCATAAACAAGAACAGAACCGAATAATCTCACCACGATAAACAGAATAGAACGACACGGAAGCAGCTTTCAAATTGACCAGACAGCCGCTTTGATAGCGGCCGGAAGCTCTAATGGTTCAGCAATAACCTTAATTTTGACAATGAAGTCATCGGAACTCAACCCTACGATACCAGTAGCTCAGAATCTCTAACAACTCATACCAGAATGCTAATTTCAAAGATTCCGGAAATAAAAAAAATGCTTACCAAGAGGATGGCGGCTTCGAGATTCGGGAGAACAAAACCCGGCATAGACAAACCAGAGCCGGAACCCAAATTCGAATGGAATAGGGTTTGGCAGCTGCAGGGGCGTCCTCTAGCGGCTGTAGCCGAAATTTTCCGAAGCCGTTCAGTGAGCAGGGCAGACCAACAACTTCTCCAGCGACAAATTCCTGCAGCGAGGACGGCCGAGCTCCGCTCTGATGGCGGCAGATCTGAAGATGATGACACGCGGTGGTTGCAGCAGCGTTCAACCTTCGGCAGCGATGTGGATGGACCCTTGACGGCCATGGTTGCTCCACGCAAGGCTGACGGTGCGAACGGTGGCGACGCTATGGAGCACGGTGCGGCGGCGGTTACAGAATCGACCCCACATCTCTCGCGCGTCTCTCCTTCGCGATGGCGCAACTGGCAGCAACAAGGACAAACGGCGGCGATGGGGTTGACGGGTTTCCTCTCGGCACTACGCTCTGCCTCGGTTCTGGTGAGCGCGACGACGATGACGACCAGACAGCGGCTGCGTGGCTATGGCGGCAGCGGCGAGGACCCTCCCAACAGCGCCTCCCCTTGATTTCCCTCTCTATTCCGTTCAGCTTTCTCTCTCTCTCGGGTCTCTCTCTCTCTCTCCCTCTTCCCCGATCAGCTTCCCCCTTTCTCTCTTTCCTTTCTTTTCTTTTCTGTTCCGTAAAATTTTTAATTTAATTGTCAAAACTTGATTTAATTATTTTAAATAAAATACCTTCTAAAAATAAAGTATTTAATAAATAAATAAATTAAAATTAACTCATGATAATATTTTTTTGAAAATTATGAGTCTTACAAGTAAAGCACATTCAATATTTTACATAATTACTAAAACATAGCAATTATTCTTCTTTTCTTTTATTAACCATATTTAGTATTAACGTCTCTTATACACATTGAATTTATCAATAAGAGTGGAGTAATACGGAAAAAGATCCTCTCCAGTTTTTTTAACAATTGATAGAATTTAGTGTGATCTATCACCTTTGATTCTATGAGTGGGACCAGAAATAAATAAGAGAGAGAGCACAATGAATGGTTAGATTGAACACTGGATACTATCCAATTTTTTTCTCACTGGAGAGGATCCACTCCCGGAGTAATACCCCAATCAATCTTTAAGAAAAAATTTCTACAAGTTGCAAGTAAGCGTGTGTTAATTTAATTCGTTGATTTATTTAGCCAATTCTATACAAATAAAATACAGAAATTTAATTCAATCTTTATCTCTTAATCTTAGTTTCCTTTCTAAACGCAGCCAAAAATTTGATGAGCGAAAAGTGAAGTTCACGGATATCAGCAAGTGCACCGAATCGTTCAAATAATATCACAGTGAGTGGATATTGTTTCCATAAAAATTAAAAGACTTAACACATAAATATCAAATTAAACTACTAATTAGATCAATAGAACGTAGAATTGATGAATGTTAAAACTTGCTATTGAAAAACCTGAAACTTGAAGAGTGAATGCTTCGGACACTGCTTGTTGAGTTTTAAAAAATTAATGGTAGTGAATGTCTAAGATTTTAGAGATATTTATGTTCTCAAAAAATTTAAACTTTGTTAACCTAATTCTAAAGCTTGCAAATTTCTGTTCACCATAAATTTAAAGTAACTAATTTTCGATATTTCGACTCCTCAATTTCTCTTTAATGAACTTAATATTTTTTATTAATCGAGACCAATTAAATTTCCACAATTGCCAAAACATAGCTATTGTCCTTTTTTTTCTTTCACTAATAATGAGCCATCAAGTTAATCATATTTGGCATTAACTTCTCTCGTACACACAATTCTAAATTCATCAATAAGAGAAGAGTAATACTCCAAATCAATTTTTTTTTTAAAAAGTTAATTAAACATTTTAGTCTTTAATAAATTTTAATCACTAAATTAGTCTCTAAATTTTTAATAATTAAAATTTATTAGAAATTAAATTAAATTCTTTAATACTGACTGATATTACTCATAAAAAGGACATATCACAAGATTAATGCCATATTTAAGTCATTTTTCGTCTGCAATTTACTTTTTTTAAATTTATTTATAAATTGCATAACATGACTCTATAATATCATCATTGTTATGTAATATTTTGTAATTTTAAAAATTTTTTCGTATTTTTATATATAACTTTTGATGTGCATTTCAAAAAATAAATAGATCTTTTTTATTTTATAAGATTATAATATTATTAATTTTGGCTAACACTAGGTTTAATGACATAAAGAGAAATGTTGAAAGTTTGTTTTAGAAAGTGCAATATAGCAAGTATTATTCAATATTAAACTTAGTTTACATTTTTACTTATTTGAATATTTAATTTAATTTATGTATTTTTTTAATTTTATTTTATTTAGTTACCGGGTTAAGTTTTACGTGGTCTGACATTTTTTAAACCAAATATAAAAAATATAAATAACTCTTAAATAAATTATTTTAGTAGGTAATTTTTTATGAATAAAAGAATTTTTTTTCACTAGAATCACAAATCATTACATTAATAATAAAAAAGTAAATATAATTAAATAATTATATAAAATATTTTATACGACAACTACTGTAGAGCTTCAAGAGAAATATTTAGGGGCCAAAAACTTAACTTTGATTTATAGGAGATTTGTTGAAGAGTTAAAAATAATTATATACCAATTGAGCTTCTCTACAAAATACATTATCTTACTACCATATCTTTTATTATAAAAAAAAAAAACTTTGGATGGCCATGAACTCACCACTAAAATTATTAAAAAACATAAATAAAATTAAATTGATTTTATATCTCTAAAAATATATTTAAAGTTCCAAATTCTCTGCATCAAGAATGTATTCTTCATATTATAAAATAATCATATTTTCTTGATAAATAGTAATACAATAAATTAACCTTATATATTATTATGAATAAAAAAATGAAGAGAAACCTAAAAGAAAATATAAGAAATCAACTTTTAAATAACTAATATTAGTTTATTTTTTTAATTTATTTTTTTAATTTTAATTTTTGAAGAATTTAAAATTAAAATTTATAATTAAAAAAAAAGTTAGTTATGTTTTAAATTCAATCTAAAATGATAGGTAAATACTACTCGTTGGAAGATCCACATATATTATGGTATTGGAAAATTCTATGATATGGTTGTGTTTAAACCTCTATACCTCTGGATCATATATACATGTAAAAATCTGTGACTAATGTAAGTTCTTGATGTCAAAGCTAACAGCAGCAGGTTGTGGCAGATCTTGTCTTCACTTCCTAGGAGAATTACCCGTTAATAATTGTTGCTTAGTGTTAGGAAGTCATATAGTGTTTTTGGCAGATGAACTTAAGATATAGAGACAATAGAGTGATGTTTATATTTTTGTATGAGAAGTCTTTTTGTTGCCGAAAATATATACTTAGACGATGTGGTTATATACCCAGAAGTGAACTGTGTGTCAATAATAAATTAATAATTTAAAGTATTAGGAAATTCTACGAAAAGCTCATTTTATTAGTCCAAAAAAAAAGAGAAGAATCTACTAATGTTAGCACAAATAAATATGAGCCTTAGGAATTACCAACAAATTTAATGAATCTTATGATTAAAAGTAACGAAAATAATTGTTATTGTAATAAATAATAAATAATAAATAATAATAATGTTAAATGGGAACAAATAATATAATTATTTTTATGATTTTTTCAGAGCAAGAATAATATAGCTGAGAATAAATAGATATATATGAAATTGAAAATACTTTTTATTTATATGTTAGCGTTTCTTGATAACTCCGTTAATTAAAAATAACAATGTTTTTTCTCTTAATTGATGAATAAATTTAGTTAGATTTTTAATCATCTAATTTAATTCATTCAATTTTTAATAAAATAAATAAGATATTAAAATTTAAATACGACAAAAATAAATACTAATACATTAGGAAATATTTAAGAAATATGAATTTTACAATTATTAAATTTTTTTATTTTCTTGATGTTCATATGTTTTCAATGTAACACTAGGCTGCTGTTTTTCAATTTTATTAATAACACCACATTAGTAAATATTCCTTCTGCTTTGACAAGATTGTTTTTGAACAAAGTTTTCGACTCACTACTATTACAATCACACTTTTTTAAAAGATTGATTTTGTATATTACTGATAGCGGACACGCGTCTCTTTGGTATCATTTGTTTTTTATATATGTATGGTGTTTATTTATTGAAACAAAAATGATAGAAGACATGATTATACATAAACATCCATTAAAAACATGAATTATTTGTCTCTTTAAAATGTTGACATACAAATTTCTAACATAAGACACTAATTTATTTATAATTTTTTTTCTATCTAATTTATTAAATACAATATAAAATTAATGTTTTTTTATGTCTATATACTTTTATGTATCTATGTTTATGTCTCATTTATAGTGAGACAACAGCCAAACACTATCTTATTGAACTTACACACATGTAATTGTAAATATTTTTACATATATCCATACTGGAGACTTCTCTCAGACTCCACAAATAATTCAAAACAACGATACCTGAAATCTCATTATGATTCTTTTTACTAAAGTTTTATAGAGGAGACAAGAGCTCTTCATAATCAGTGTTTTATTATTTATCAAATTATTATTTTATTCGCAAGTGGCTTTAATTTATATTAAAAAAATAATAAAAAGTTGTGAACGAAATCACCGAAGAAACAAAACATCAACATTTTAGAATTGAGCTTCCAGATGGTGATATTGGTATTGTTGATGTTGAAAAAGAGTTATCAATTGATGGTTATAGGGATGAAATATTCCCCGATTGGTTAGGCCTTTCTTGCTACTCCAATATAACCAAATTGAGTTTGAGGAGTTTTAAGAATTGCCGTAGCTTCCTTCATTGGGACAGTTACCCGCTCTGCAGTTGATAGGCGGGAAAGAATTGGTGGTGAGTTTTACAACAACACTGAATCATGTCATGAGGGTTGAGGGGACACCCTTCAGATCTCTTCGAAGTCTGACATTTTGTGAAATGCCTCGCTGGCGAGAGTGGCATATTCCTCATGACTTTGAGCGGTTTCCAAAACTTGAATGGCTTTCAATAAAAGACTGTCCGGTGTTAAGTGGAGAAACTGAGTCCGAATGCTGTATCCCACTATGTCTCAATAGGAAGGCTGAAGCGTGAATCGTAATACATGGATGAGGCAAGGTGAGAATTGGGATGCACTGAAGGAAGTTTTAGCATTTGTTCAAGCTCTCATGTTATTTATCATTTCAATTTTTCCATATGCCTCCTACTTTTTCCTTGTCTCTGTCTGATGCAGAGTTTAATGTTGCAAGACATTCATAGATATGGTATCGCAAGCATTCAATGAAACCAGTGCAAGGGATGGTGTGGTTTAATTTCAAACCTCTTGTGAGTGCTTGGCACGACATACACTTCATCCAATTTAGATGGGTAATTGCAATAGAATTTATCGTCTCTAGTTTAGAAGTCATAACATGCAAAACTTCAGTTCCAACACTCTAGTGAAAAAATTAAATTGATTAAATATGTTGATATAGCACACAATTCTAGCTTCATTGGTTGATGTTTCATCTTTCATACAACACATGTTCTACTTTCTACATTCTTTTTAGCATTATGGTACTCTCTCATTATGCTTCTTATAGTAAACTTGACAGTTATCAATTTATCTAGACTGATTATTCTTTTGTTCTGTTAAGATGATGAAATCCACCATGGGGGCAATTATGCACTTCAAAGCTAAAACTCATATGGGGAACTCAAGACAATCTTTATCATCCCAAGTAGGAAATGAAGGAGCACAGTTCTTTGTATAAGCAAGGAGAATAATGTGGAAGAATTTTAAGGTTGAGTGCAAAATTGCAAATGCAGCATGTTCTTGATGTGGTTCAGGCTTCATGAGAATTTTTTATTTCTTGAATCATTGTTTGAGCATTTTAGTCAATTAAATAGATTTTGATACAAGTGCAGTAACAAGGTAGTTAAATATCAACTTGTTTCCTGGAAGTAAACATTTCATCACTTGTGAATATATGCCATAGTTTACAAATAGTTTTACTATACATCTCTTTCTCAAGTATGCTTGCATCAGCAAATTAAATTATTATAACGAAACTTTTGAGAAACAAGTGCTAGTATAAGTGTTTAACACTGTAACTATAAGATCAAGTCAGCACTAACCAATAGTTGTATAATACTTTCTTATGTTACTTGCCGTAAAGGATAGGCGAATACGATTTATATATATATATAAAATGTTGCAAAAATAATTTATATGACCATAATTCTATGCTATTTCATTTTAGTGTGCCATTTTTTGCTCTACATTAGCTATAATAGTTAAATTACATTCAATTCAATCTAAAGATACCTTAGAGTACCTTTCTTCTTTTCTTTCTTTCTTTTTTCTTTTTTCCTGCTTCATTGGATTTCCTATTTGATCCTGGAAAAGTGAAGGAGGCAAAAGGTTTTGGTATACCAATGGATCTCTCTACAACCATCGACTATTTTAATTAAATAATTTGCTTCTGCTGTTAAGGAAGCAGATAATCAAAGGTAACATAACAGAAATTTTTTTGTGTTGACGTTATTATTATTTGAATTTTTGTATAATGCCTCCTACTTTTTCCTTGTTTCCATCTAATATACTCTTTTCTGTCTGAAACGCAGAGTTTAATATTGCAAGAATTCATAGATATGGTAATGCAAGCATTCAATGAAACCTAGTGCAAAGATGCAGTGGTTTCAAGCACCTTGTGAGTGCTTGGAACAGCACACACTTCATCCATTTGTGCTGAACAACACTTTACAAAAATCAGAATATGACAAGGGGGAAATTTTTCTCCAGGAAGGATGGAAATAGCCAAGCTCTGAAAAAGAATCCACAACCTTGTATCTTTCAAGAAAATCGAGGTTGTGTCCACCATATTTTCGTTTGTAACCGACATCCTGTATATTCTGCAATGATTTGCACTAATGTTGTTCCACTCCTCTTTCTCTTCTTGAATATTTTCATTCTTGGCTTTCAAACAAGTAAGTCATCGTTGATCTTGATCACAATGGCTACAATGTCTAACGATGAGTTAACAGAGATATTGTCTTGGTTACCTGCAAAAGCAATCCACAAACTCAAATCTTCTTCAAAACTCTTTTCAGAGCTTCCAAAAACTCCATACTTTGTAGCAAAACAAGCAAAAAACTCATTGAAGAAAGATCGTCCTTCATGCTTCTTCATTCAAAGAGATGACATTCTGACTCATAACGACTACCTCAAGTTGCATCCTTTGCCGGGACAGGAACCTTCCTCCGGCATCCCTGAAAACATGCTACGATTCATCGCAAGCTCACGGCTCAAGATTCTAAGCTCAAGCAACGGTTTACTCCTTTGTGTTCATCAATCAGAATTGTTTATCATCAATCCATCAACTTGTTACCTTTTATACATTCCCCTCCCCAACCACTTGCAGCAGCGAGGGAATCTTCATAGTTTGTCCATGACACTGGAATGCGACTCTGATGATTACAGGTTGATTCTTTTTGACAATGAAGAATGGAGTTCACATTTTGATTGCCATGTTTATAGTCATAAACAAGGTGCTTGGAACTTAAGGAAGAACCGTTTCTTTGCTGGATCTAGGGATTTGAAATTTGACATGCCTGTGATTTGCAATGGCGCCATTCACTTCATCTCGGATTGCTACAGTTATCTTGTTAAAGATAGCACTCATTATAGGCCTTATATCATGTCCTATGAAATCACAAATGAGGATGAAGATGGAAGTGTTGAAACCAAGTTATTAAGGCTTCCTAAAGAAGCAAGAAGGGGCTCCCATGATGACAGTTGCCATATGAATATTTTCAAATGGGGAGAAGTTGCTGGCCATCAAACTATTTGCTTAGTGAGATTGAGAAAGCGTGTGTTTATGGTTTGGATTCTAACAAACTATGAATCGAGTTCGTGGAGAAGGATCTTGAAGGTGAGAGTGAAAGGAATGGGTTTAATGGAACAAAACCCTGAGATCAGAGGCTTTATCGTTTTGAATGGTGATCTTGTTTTTGCTACGGAGAAGAACGTCTATGCATATGGTTTAACTAGTGACAAATACATGGTGCTTTCAGAAATTTGTGACCATGGGTGTGATTCTACATTTGTTCGTTTTGTTCCTTATTCAGATACTCTTCGTCCATGTGGAATTGGTGCCAAAAGTTTGCATCCTTATCTTCAATTAAGGAAACATGACCAAGCCGAAAAAGTTAGAAATAGACACATTAAATGACTTAATTAGGTTTACATAATTAGAGGATGAATAAGACTCTGAATTTTATTTAATATTAAACATATATAGATTCTGAATTTTCTTTTGGCCGTGGTTGAATTTATCCCATTGTATGATTAACAAATTTAACTTTTATAATAATAATAATTTTCTTTTATTATAAAATTTTCTCTACTTGATTGCTCAAAAACATCATATACACTAGTTAAGCACTTACATCAATTTGATAACCTGAATGAAATTGAGGCCAAATTTAAATTTTTATTAGAGGCATCAATTTATCTATTTCTCTCACTTCGGAAAGATTCCGCAATATTTTCTTATGATGACCTGGTCGAGAGAGTACAATAGATCGGTGTAAAAGATGGAGTGGTGTGAGGTTGGTTAGAGTAAGGCCTGGCCTGAGAGTGTTCTCGACCAAGGCAAGGAATGCTGGAAGGGAAAAAAGGAACTCTATCAAATTGGCTCACACGAAAGAGATGCCACTCTATTGTTAAGGGCAAGAACTGGTACTGCTACGAAAATCCTGCTAGACTGGCTTCCACTTAAGGTATTCCTGTTTCAACACCGAAGAAATCCAACACTGGTAAACTCATATCTCAAGGGACGGAGGTACCTTAGATTAGAAGCCCATACATAAGTACTGGGACTTGAGAAAGAATAATGTGAAAGAATTTTAAGGTTGACTGCAAAATTGCAAATGCAGCATGTTGTTGATGTGGTTAAATGTCAACTTGTGAATATATGCCATAGTTTACAAATACTTTTACTATTCCTATTGCTTCATTAACATCTCTTTCTCAAGTGTGCTTGCATCAGCAAATTAAATTGTTATAACGAAACTTTTGAGAAACAAGTGTTAGTATAGTGTTTAAAACTTTAACTATAAGATCAAGTCAGCACTAACCAATAGTTGCATAATACTTTTCTATGTTACATGCTGTAAAGGATAGGCGAATACGATTTATATAGAAAATGTTGCAAAATTTTATATAACCATAATTCTGTGCTATTTCATTTTTAATGTGCCATTTTTTGCTCCACATTAGCTATAATAGTTCAATTACATTCAATACAATCTAAAGATACCTTATGCTCCTAACTCCTACCGCAAGAGTACCTTTCTTCTTTTCTTTCTTTCTTTTTTCTTTTTTTCTGCTTCATTGGATTTCCAATTTGATCCTTGAAAAGTGAAGGAGGCAAAAGGTTTTGGTATACCAATGGATCTCTCTACAACCACCGACTATTTCAATTAAATAATTTGCTTCTGCTGTAAAGGAAGCAGATAATCAAAGGTAACATAACAGAATATTTTTTGTGTTAAAGTTATTTATTATTTGAATTTTTGTATAATGCCTCCTACTTTTTCCTTGTCTCCATCTAATATACTCTTCTCTGTCTGAAACGCAGAGTTTAGTATTGCAAGAATTCATAGATATGGTAATGCAAGCATTCAATGAAACCTAGTACAAAGATGTAGTGGTTTCAAGCACCTGGTGACTTGTGAGTGCTTGGAACAGCACACACTTCATCCATTTTAGATGGGTAATTGCAATAGAATTTCTCATCTCTAGTTTAAAAAGTTATAGCATGCAAACTTCAGTTCCCACGCTGTAGTGAAAAACTTAAATTGATTAAATATATGTATATAAACACAATTCTAGCTCCATTGGTTTGGTTGATGCATGTTTTTCATCTTTTTCATGAAACAAATGTTGTCTTTTCCAATTTGTCAGCATTAACAGCAGTGTCACATTATGATTCTTATGGCAAAACTTGTCAACTTTTGTTCTATACAGGTTTCTCATTATCCAGAACCTGAAATTCAATATGGCTTTTTTCTCTGTAATTGCTGAATCTATGACTGGGGTCCTTCATTCAAGTTTCATGATCATCATCTCTGGTTTCCACTTCTTCTCTGCATTTGGCTTGGCTGCTGTCCACTGAAAGCAACTTGTATAGAGCATAACGTAGGAAAATTTTCATTTGCTGAAGGAAGTTTGCTGCCTAACTTGATGGAGCTTTGTAGAATGTGAAAAGCTAGTTAGCTTTATGGCTGCAAATAACTTGAATCCGCTGTCTTATCTGATCCATAGTTCATGTAATAAGGTCCTTGATGGAAGTTTCTTGCTTACCTCCCTTCAATTTCTGAATCTATTCTGCCTTGTCAAGACTGGAAACTGGGACTATAAAGGGCTTTAAACTCATAAGCTGCCAAAAGTTAAGGTCTACTCTTAGCAATGAATTCACCATTCTTTTTCTAAGTAAACAAGTAAAGTTTCGTGACAACGAACTATAACTCAAATGGCATAATTTTCTCATATTCATCTAAAGGTTGTAGGTTCAAGTCTCCTCCTAAGTTTGGGAAAAAAAAAAGTGAAGCTTCATTGTTGCGCGATGTGTAGAGAGGTAAATTAGTTATACTATACAGTGTATTCCAATAAATGCTATATTATTTAGAGATTGATTAGATAATATGTAAACTAATGTTAAATTTGAATTGTTTTATATTACATTTTTTTTGCAGAATATTTATTTGATAATTTGTATATAATTCTATATAGTTATTCAACTAAAATATAATATAAACTAAAATATAGTTTATTATTTTAAAAATTTGATTTCATATATTTTTAAAAGAGATATAGGCCTTCTATATTAGAGTTGTACAAAGTTATATCTTCTTTTGTTGCTTTTATTCTTATATTTGCTTTAATTGTCATATATCTTCTCATATGGTGTTCCTTGGGTTGCAAATAATTAAAAAAAATAAATAAATGAATGGGAATGAGAATGAGAAACACAAAAATGTAAGTTAGTTTTATAATTATGATAAATTTAAATATACCTAGTAAGGAGATGTGTCATAAAAAATGAATGAGAATGAAGAATACTAAAAATATAAATATAAAATTATGAATTAATTTTATAATTATGATATATTTGAACATATTTAGTAAAAAAATGTGGCAAATTTAAACTTATTTGAAGAAATTTTTGCTAATGAATATGAGAAATTAAAAAATAAAGATAGTAACATCTTATGTAGCATGCAGAGATAGACTAAATAATGTAGTAGTAAGAGTATTAATATGTTTAACTTGTAGAATTTCAATATTTAAAACTAAAATTTTTATAATTATTATTGTTATTATGAGAGAAGTTAAGATATATATTTATTGTATTTAATTTGTATTCTATGTTTTAATTGAACAATAATAGATAAGAATTTTTTATTTTTTTTAAATTTTTTTATTAAAAAATGATTGATTCATTTTTGAATTTTGCCAAATAAGCAAAATTTTTGACATGACATCGTTAGAAAAAAAAATATAGCTTAAACAGAATATAGAAGAACTTAAGTATCAACTTTTATATAATAAAAATAAATAGATAGATAGATTTCATATACGATCGCCGCCATATCATTTTTTTCAACAATATAGAAAAAAAAACATTTATTTTAAAACTACATTTATACTCATAAAGAATAACATCTATATAATCAATCTAACATTAATCTCATAATTTCATACACTAAATTATTTAATTCTACAAAAAGAAAGTATAGTATAACAAAAAATATTAATTCATATTTATGATTTAAATTCTAATATTATATATCCTATTTAAAGTATCAATTTTATTTTATAAAAAGTTATTTATTTATTCATTTATTTAACTATCAATTTATTTATAATGTATAAAAAATATCAAATAATGACAGAATAAATTCGTGACATATTAGATAATGTCTAATATTACCACATAAATATTTTAATGAAATTGTTATTTTATAATTTTTCTATCCCATCACTTTTTTCTTCTTATGAAGTGTTTAATCATACCTTTTATTTATTTATTTTTGGTAATTACCTTTTAATTTTTTTGTTCTTTATTTCTATATAAGTTACTATATGCCTTTAATATAATGTTATTTTTCTTTAATAGATTTCTATTTTTATCTCTCTTACTCTTTCTCTTTATCTTTACTAATATTTTTTATAATTATTTAAAAAAAATGTTTGATTACCATATTTTTTTACTTTAGTTTACTAAACAATTTACTCATTATATATTGGATGATAAATTCCTAAAACACTATAATGTATGATGTTTTTAAGTTTTTTTTTTATCTAATTGTATTTATCAATTATATATGTTGTTTTTTGTCACTTATATATCATATTTTTTTAATAATTTATATTTTTAATATTTTATAGTTGTAATAATAATGTTAAAAATACATTATATCATGATTCATGAAAAGATGACTATTATAGTTCATTATTGAAATATTATACATATTTGCATTATTACATTCATTTTCACGCTATAATATTTAAGTTTGGTAAACATATATATTACATGATAAATTCTTTCAAACACTAAAATTTATAATGTCCTTACAATTTCATTTAGATTTAATATTATGTTTTGAGATTTTTTTATTAAATAATTTTTATATATAAAAATTAATTTCGCTCAACGCAAGGGCAATTGAATCTAGTTTAAATTAATTCATCTGCTAAGATGCCATTTGAAGCTGGTTTGTTCCTCTAATCACATTCAGAATTTTTAATTCTATATAAAAAAAATTAACATTTGAGGTCATTCTATAGAACTGCAAAGAATCAAAAGAATTTTACAATTTCATTCCTAATGACGCAAACTAAACACATACAGTTATACACTAACAGGAACAGAAGAGACTACAGAGTCCCAACCCTATATACAACAACTATGATCACACTTGATGTATGAGATAATACAAAAATTGATAGAAAGAATGATGCAACAACACAAGATCAAGAGGCCATAAGAATCAACCATGGAAATTATAATAAGCAACATATCCCATATTTACACCCACATTTCTCAACATAAATGCCAAACTTAACCCGGTTTCTTCTGCATCTTTGCATTATAGTAGAACCTCACATTGTAGTAGATACTTTCAGGCTCAGCCATGGCTCCAGTGGTATGCCCCGAAGCTGTCTTCTGTGGGGGGATGATATTCATTCCAAGGTCATTAATGGCAGCGAGATGCTGATCAGTGAAAGGGTTTTTCCATGTTGAAGTTCCCATGGATGGTGCAACAAAGAGTGGCTTGCTGTAGTCCCAAGCTCTTACAACACATGTGAGCAAATTGTTACTGAACCCTCCAGCAATCTACATTTTGCGAGAACCACCAATTTAATCCTTAAAAGATAATAATATTGACATGTACACCATCAAAAGATAATATTTTTCTTGAGATACTCCCAATAATCAATGTGCCCACAAATTAGTCCCCCAAAAAGAAGCGTATAACAAATTAATCCTTAAAATATCAATTTCCTACAAATTAGTCCCTAAATCATTCTTTTGTTGACACTAAGAAAGTCTATCAGCAATAACATCATTCATCAGTGACCTACCATAGACCAATATAATATCTTTTAGGAACTAATTTGTCTTTTTTTTTAACCATGTTACTTTGTACATAGGGAAAATGCGAGAAAAAATAAATCTGAGTTTGATTACCTTAGCAAGAGTATCTGCTGATAATGGGGCAATGACCATGATTTCAGCCCAGTTAGCAAGATCAATATGAAGAACTGGATCACCCAATCTTCTCCAACTAAGCAGTTCATACTCATCAGTATATACAGGCACAGCTTTGGGAAATTCAGTAACAAATTTCTGAGAGGCTTTCGTGACAACTGCCCTTACTTCCGCCCACTGTGAGAAACATTTGCAAAGGACTTCAAATTTTACAGCAGCTACACATCCGCAAGCAGCAAGCAGAACTTGAGGCTTCCTTGGAGCGACATGTGCTGCTTCGAATCTCCTTGGAGTAGAAGGCGGAATTACAGACATCTGTTTTCATCGAAAGATTCCAACAATGTGGTTTTCATCAGTATCGGTAATACTAGGGAAACAAAAGAAAACAGCCATAGCGACAATTAATGAATACTAAATACGGCAAGTTATGACTGTTTTTGGCTAATTTTCTTTGGTTACCAAACGTTTCTGCATCAATATATACAGGCAAAGCTTAAGACAGACAAATAAGGCAGGTTCATTAAAACCAACATTACATGAGAGGAAGCACATAAAGGATAAGCAAGATTAACTCTTCTTACAATTTAATAGGATAAGCACATGTTCATTAATATGGGAGAAATCATAAACCATTGATCTGGAATTAAAGGAATGATGGTAAATTTCTGTTGAGATTTTAATGGAATTATATCTAGTGCAAACTTGATATTGACATTTCTAGCATCAACACAGGAAGATTCTACCAGAAAATAAAATGAGCATCAAATCATAAATCTTCATAAATTTGAGGGCAACTCCCTGATGAAAGAATCTATCTCCCTCTCACATAAAAAGGAATATACAAGGGGGGGAAAAATAAATTGAAGCATACACCATGGAAGCATACAGTTCCACACCTAGTGTTTTCTTTTTTTAGTACGCTTTTTGAAAAAAAATGGTGTGTTTGGTAATTTTTCTTAAAAGTAAAAACAAAAGCGCTGCTAAAATGAATATATATATATATATATATATATATATAAAAGCTAAAATTTTATCATTTTAGAAAAGATCTTTTATTAAAAAAAAATTAGCATGATAAATATAATAAATAAAAGATACTTTTCCATGAGCTATCCCAACATAAATTATTTTTACCTTTTTAAAATATCTTTCAAAAAGAATCACATTTTTTTAAAAAATATTCCCCCAAAGAAGCACCGAGTTCATGCAGAGAACGAGCGCATCCATGATCACCAGAAGAAGAAAGAGAGAACTTAAAGTTGAACGGAATGCGCATTGATATTCAATCAAACATTGCAAGATGTGCATGATCCATGATTGAAAATGCCAAAAAGATTACAAATTCCCACAAAGAAGAAGAAGAAGAAATGAAGAATTACCTTTATGAGCTTGCTCTCTTTGAAGACTGAAGATTCTCTATCTGAGTTTTTCAGCACTCACAATCAGAATAAGCCACTCCAAGCACGCGCTTTTTTTAAATTTTCTGAGAACAACCTACTAATCTAATAGCGAGATTTTTATTTTTATTTTTATTTTTCGTTGAACCTAGAAAATTACAAAACCCAAATTAAGCCCAAAGCCACGGGAAAAAGTTAAGCCTCTAACAGTCTAACGTCCTAACTCCTAACTACCCAAGATATCCTCTCTGTTTTTCTTTTTTCTTTTCTTTTTTTTTAAAAAAAGCTACTTAATAGTTAATATAATACAAAAAGGATTGTGAAAGATTTGGTTCACAATACTTTCATATATAATTTTTTTGATATTTCAAAAATTAAACGTAATATTATTTACTAATAGAATCATTATTTTAATTAATCTCATATTTATTAATATATATAGTATGCACATATAGTAAATAACAAATAAATTAATACGTATATTAGTTACTATTAACTCACTAATCAATGTAAATAGGATCAATTTTCAAGAAAAAAAGTACTCTCTTTGTTTTATAATATAATAATGAGTATAGTATCATTTTTGTCTCCAACGTTTGGGATAAGTCTCAAAGTTGTCCCTAACGTTTGAAACGTCCTATTTATATTTCTAACGTTTCTAAATCGAATTAATGTCTTGTCGTCAAAATATCTAACATTTCGTTAACGTCATTTCAAACATGGAGGTTAAGTTAGTGAGACAAAAGATTAACATGGACATATCTGCATCGTCGCACCCATTATAACATTTACTATAGCAAACACAAAACTTTGAAGAAACAAAGCACTTCAACGCAACCATTGCATTCCAGTTCTCTTCACCATATCCTTTTTATTCTTTTCCGAAGCTGATCGCAGGGAGTGGTTGCAGATTAAAGGTAGTTCATGGATCGTTCTTGATTGTGTAACATGATAGCTTAGCCTTTTTGTTCTGATGACACAGTGATTTCGTTTGACAAGGTATGTATGAAGGAAAAAAAATTTTCGGGTTTTTATGCAATAGTTCCACCAAGAACGATGGCCACATATGAGATTGTTCGTATTGTAGAATTTAGTTGATTTTTTGTGCTCCCAAAAAAAATGTTCCTTGTTTGTGTTAGTTTAGGCATGACGTTTCTTTTTTTGGTGACTCGATCTTTGCTTACGGATGTAGGGATTTAGTAGTATTTTGTGATGACCAATATTTACTCTTTTGTTCAAACAATTTGGTTCATGTTGTTTGACTATGTTTACCTAATGTAACAGGGTTTGTGGTTTAGAATGGGTTATTTTAGTGTCAAAGTTTATCACCAAGGTAGGTTTGGATTTCAAGGAGGACCTTTGAAGTATTTGGGTGGGGAGACAAATATGATAGACTACTACAATGAGGATGAGTGGAGTCTGATTGAGGTTTACGACCTAATGAGCAAACAAGGGTATTTGAAGAAAAATATTGTAGAAATGTGGTACAAATCATAAGATGAAGGTACAAAAGAAGGCTTAAGAATGATGCGAAGCGACAAAGATGCAATGGATATGGCTAATATTGGCGTCAGGGAGGAAATAATTGAGCTGTATGTAGTCACAAAACTAGTGATATCTATGAAGAGGTTGAGGATGTACACATATTAGAGAGTACTAAAACTACCATGCAAATGAAAATTGGTGGATCTGATGGGGCAGACCTAATTGTTACATATGAGGCCCATGCAGTTGGACAAGCAGACACAAATGCTGGCCCAAATATAGAGGAAGAGATTGAAACTAAGAAAGATAGAACAAATGAATCAGATGAGGAAGAGAATAGTAATAGCAGTGAGGACGAGGACTATGAACCCAAGGATGATGAAGATGAGCGTGAATATTCATGAAGTTCTGATACTAGAAATGGTTATGGTTCAAATGATACGGTTGCTAAAGTTATGTTTGGTGATAGTGATGATGATAAGGAAGGGGCAGGGGGATTAATAGATGTCCACATCAGTCAAGAGGATGAATTTGAGGTTGCACCAACTCAAACCCAAACAGATGCAGCAGAACATGTTAGAAATACAAGGGCAAGGAGAAAATTGTTACAAGTTTAAGTAAGACGAAGAAGGATATGAATCTGAAGATTTTTTGGATATGCCTATTAGTGAAGATGATGATAATAATGTTAGTAAGAAGTATTCATTGCACAAGCAATTAAAGGACATGAGTGAGTGCAAATAGGAGGTTGGAACTCTTTATGTATCAAGAGAGGAGTTTAAGGATTGTGCTACTGCCTATGTTGTGCACACTGGGAAGGGTTTGAGGTTCTCTAAGATTGACCTTCAGAGAGTGAAAGTTAGTTGCATGGAGGGTTGCAATTGGTTTGCATATTGTGAGAAGATGAAGAATGAGCAAACATGGTAATTAACCAGCTACCACAACAAGCATAGTTGCTCAAGAGAGTTGACAGTTGGGATTATGCATGCAAAATGATTGAGCAAAGTGTTTCTAAAAAGATTGATGAGAATCCAAAGATAAAGTTGTCCACATTGATGAAGAAAGCATACATCAAGCGGAATGTGGAGTTGACTGAGTCTAAAGCTACCAGGGTTAAAAAATTTGCACTTAATGAGTTACAAGGAACGTATATAGAGCAGTATCGAAGACTCTCTTATTATTGTCATGAATTGCTGAGGTCTAACCCAAGTTTTACAGTCAAGTTGCAAGTGGAGAGACCACCTGAGTTTGCTTCTGAGAGACTAAAGCCAGGTATGGGTTTAAGGCCAAAGTTTCAAGGACTTTATGTGTGTCTTGATGCATGTAAGAAGAGTTTTATGATGTGCAGACCAATGATTTACCTTGATGGGTGCTTCATTAAAACATCATATGCAGGTCAACTTCTCACGGCAATTGGCTGAGACTCCAACGACTAGATTTTGCCAATAGTTTATGCAGTGATTGAAGCAGAGACTAAAGACACATGGACTTAGTTTCTTACCTTTCTATGTGATGACTTCGTCATTGACAAGATAAGGAACTGCACCTGTATATCTGACCAACAGAAAGTACTTATTTGAATACCCAACTCAATTGTGCCTAGTTAATTGAATTGTTGTTTCAATTGTTCCTACTTTTTTTAACTTACCTGTTTCAATTGTTACTAGTTTTTTGATTTAGTGTTTCAATTGTTCCTAGTTAATTGACTTACTGTTTCAATTGTTCATAGTTTTTTATTTACTGTTTCAATTGTTCCCTAGTTTTTTGATTTAGTGTTTCAATTGTGCCTAGTTAATTGAGTTACTATTTCAATTGTTCCTAGCTAATTGAATTACTGTTTCAATTGTGCCTAGTTAATTGAGTTACTATTTCAATTGTTCCTAGTTAATTGAATTACTGTTTCAAACATTGTGCCTAGTTAACTGTGGTCGGCCTAAGAACATTCTTTCAGAGTATGTCGCCTAATGAAAGACATAATCTAAATCATATTTACGTAGTATTATAAGTAAATTCTGCACGAATCTATTCAAATAATTTTTAAATTTATCCTCCAAACACTATAAATAAAATGTTTAATACATGTACAAAATACACTATCTAGTTTTGACTTTTATACCTCTTGGACTATAACTCACCTAAGCATCGAAGTCTCTTACAGGTACCACCACCAATTAGTTTGAGGAGCGTGACCCCATAAAAGTCTCTGTCTCCTTTATGAAGAGTTCACTCAGATAATTTATTAGGTAGCATTTGGTATAAGGGGTAATGAGACTGAGACTGAAAGATCGAGATTCAGTATTGTGTTTGGTGGTCAGAAAATATAATTAAATTTCAGTATCCACCCCCAAAACTTCAATCTTTAAGTAGCATTTGGAAGAGAGACAAAGACTGAGAGATTGAGACTGTGAGACAGAGATTGAAATAAGTTTTAATATTGTGTTTGGTATAAAGTGGAAAACAGATACTGAAATAAGAATAAAGCTCTAATTTAATTTGCACAAAGAATAAAGTTAGAATTAATTAATTGAAATGAGATATTTTAAGTATAAAATGTTATTAAAATTTCAGTCTTCATCTCAAAAAATTTCAATTTTCTGTATTATCACTTTTTGAAGGAATTTAAATACTGAAATTTTAGAGACAGAGACTGAAATTTTAGTACCAGTCTTTGGTCCAACAAATATGATATTGAATTTCAATCTCTATCCCAATACCTCAAAATAAATGCTATATCTTCAAAAAATGGAGACATAGAGGATTGAAATTTTTTGGGATGAAGACAGAAACTTTAATAATATTTTATTCCTAAAATATCATCATTCAAAATTTTATATTTCAAGTTTACCCTTCACCTCTAACCCACCCACCTCTCACCCCATCATCACACTTCAGCTATCACCAAAATTTACCACTAACAATAATAATAATACAAAAAAGAAAAAACAACAATCCCATCAACTATATCAAAATCAGATTCATCAACTCATAATAAGAGGATTTCAAAATCAAAATAAAAAAAGATAAAAATAGTGAGAGAGATTGAGGCGGTGCGAAATTGGAACCGAGGCGGCGCGACAAACACAACAAAGAACAGAAGTGGCATGGGGACTTGAACAGAGTGACATAACCTAAATAGAAACGGCACGATGCGACGTGAAATTGCAAAGAGAGAGACGAAAGGGAAAAGGGATAAGGTTTTATTAGTATGAGTATTTTGATAATCTCACTTATTTAAGTCTCTATTTTTATTTTAAACCAAACAAGATATTTAGACAGAACTCACTCTTATATACTTTACACAAAATACAACATAAAGACTCAATATAATTTTTGTTTTCAGTTTCTATTTCTCAATCTCAAACTTTTTTTTCAAACGTTACTCGAACAATTACAAATTGTTTATTTATGAAAATGTCTCATTCTTATAATGGAATATGACCTACTAAGAGCAATTTATGAAATAAATAATTTGGATATATTTTAAATGCTAAATTAATAAAAAGAATTCGTGAAATGATTGAATAAAATTGAATATGAAAAATAGGATTTTTTATTTTAATAAATAAATTAATTATAATAATTACGAAAATAAATAATTTAAAAAATATTTATTAAAATAAATACTTCTCTCTTATCTCGTTTATACTATAAACAAGATAATTTTGTATGTATTTCGTTTACATGTATTTAAAAAAATTTGAAAATAATAAAAAATATTAATAATATTAATAATTCAAACTTTTAACATGCAAATAATACATAAAAAAGTTGATAGAAAAGATTAAATGGATATGTTTGATTAATTAGTATTAAAAAAGAGTACATAAAAGATTTTAGATTAAATTATGATCCAATTGAATTGATTTAAATTTAAAAAATAAAAATAACCATTTGTCAATTATTAAAAGAAGTTAATGGAAATAGTGGGAAGAGAATTGAAACTACTAGAATCATTAATCTAGAAGCTCATGTACAACAGATTTGGTTGCTGCATTTTAAAGTGAGTTTCTCTTTCTTTATATTAAACAAAAAAAGACTATTATTGTCAATTTTTTATTTTTAATATGAGAGAGAGAGGGGTGTATCACAAGATGCTATAAATAGAGAAGTGTTTTACATTGCTATGAATTATACAAATCGGAGGCACCGATTTGTATGTATTGTTCTATTTTTTAAACAAACAATCACAAATCAGACGGTTCGATTTGTGTCTTTAAAAATTAAAAAAAGTTTAATATTAAAATCTAATGTTTGATTTTTATTTTAAAAAATAACAAAATTTAAAAATATAAATCAGACCTTCTAACTTATAATTTATTTTTTTCAAATAAATCGGACCGTCCGATTTAAATATTATCAATTAAAAAAACGCCATATCAAAGAAAAACACCTAATCTTTCAATAATAATGTATTATTATAATATATTTAACCAATATAAAAAAAATCAGCCATTATTTTCAATATAAGATTAAACTGAAAACATTTCTTTAATCACCCAAGAGATTATCTAATAGAAAAATTATAAATATTCTTATATATTTATTAAGCATTAACTCTTGAGACATGTTATACGTTCATAACTAAAGTGGATTGATTACTGATTAGTACTGAATTTATTTAAAAAAATTTACACCCGAAGAAAAATAAAAGCCGATTGCTACTGAACCGGTACTACCGCGGTTTGGCCGGACCGGCGCAGAGAACATCGGGCTTTGATGGTAAGGGGGAAAAATGGTGACTGTATAGCAAAAGACCCGACATGAATCACCACACGCGAATATAGCTTAGCTGCCTCCAAACACTCAACGACATCACCAACCTCCATATCCCGTTGATTCTTACACACTCTTCTTCTCTTCTTCTCTTTTTTTCACTGTCTCTCGCAACTTCGCCTTTTCCTCTTCTCCGATTTTCTCTCTACTTTCTCTCGCTCCATTTTCTCCGCCATTTCCATTTTCCACTCATCAAATCTCGGTATCGGTGTTTCCACGATTCAATCACTGAGCTGGAACATTCTAAAAGGTACATCCGATTCCGATTAGTATTTTTTTTCCTATACTGTGTATTTTTTTTCGCAAGTTCATTTTACTTCTTCAGCAATGGCGGTTTTTGTTGCGATCTGTGTGCATTTTCAATTTTCTCTCTCACTCCCGATTGAGTCGCGCGTTGAAAAATGCACGCCACGTTCCGCGGAGATCTGTGGTCTTTTACTTGATCCAACACGTTTCGGTTACTTAGATTTTGTCGTTTTGACAAGATCCAGAACTTGTCAACGCATTTTTACCGAAAAAGGAAAACGGAAGTTATATTGGATGATCCGGAACAAATTTGAACATGACCGTTGGTTACATTAATGTTTAGGTTCCGTGTCTATTAGAATTGCTTGGCTAAAAGCTTGGAGTTCAGTTTGCTTGCTCTAACAACGTGTCATTTTCGTTTTTGATCTTAAGTTCATGCTGTTATCATTCAAGCTTAGGAGTAAAGCACTTAAGATTTTCTACGTGAGGACTTCTACTAAAGCATGCCTTACTTGGATTACATGAGTACATGATCTTTTTCTTTTAATTTTTTAAATGTTATATTTGTTGAGATCACAAATCCTTCTTGTTAAGTTGGAATAAATAGAAATTTCAAACGTTTGATAGCTCATGAGTCATTTGTCTGTGAGGAAAATCAAAGTTCCTGTAGTGGTTCCCCTTTCCTAGTTCCTTTGTGTTTGCCAGTTAGGATCTTGGATGGGGTGGTATTGGATCAGAGAAGAAATGGAAGAGAAGATTTCATCATCAAAGAATGAAGTATAAACAGAGCTATATATAATAGCTTTTAGTTACCAAACTAACCACCTAACTCTACCATCCAGCTTTCTAAATAACCGCAACTAACAATAACTAATTTAACCAATCCTGTTAAATATCTACTCTCCATAATAGATGGGAGAGAAGGAAATGGTCAAAGAATATGAACCAGAGCAAAGAAATAAAGAAAACAGAGAGAAATGAAATCTGAGAAACTTTGTCTATGAACTTATCAATGAATTGGATATGTATGGCTTCTTATATAGAGAAAGCCAGGTGCGGAAAAGTGAAACTACAACAAGTGTGACTTAGCTTAACTCCTCTAATCACTCAGGATAGTGGCAACTAACTGTTTCCAACAACATCCTTTCTGTTTCTGTGAGAAAGCTTTATTCGATGTGGGATTTTCTGATAGCTCTGAGAAATGGCTTCATGAATAAAGCGGTGTCTATTCCACGCTTCAAGCCTTCCTTTCCCCTTCATATTTTTCCAAGACATTCAGTCAAAAACACACCCTTAGGATTTATATGCATAGTGTTTCATTTTATATGCTGATATAGTATATGTCTTTTTATTGGCTTTTTTTAAACTACTATTTTTTTTTTTAATTTATGGTTGACTTTTTAATTTTATAATTTGTGGTTTCTAGGTTGAATGCATGTAGTTTATTTTTTAACCTGACATACCATATGGCTGCTTTAATTGGAGCGAATCTTAAATGTTCTATTTGTAGATCTCTTTTTCTTTCTTTTTATTTTTATTTTTTTTAATAGAGTAATTGGCAGCTGTCACCTAGTGGGGCAGGGCTCATTGTTCTTCTGATTATTGTTCTATAGGATTCATTTATTTTATAATTTAATTACTTGCAGGTAGTTTGGCTTTTGTAATTTGAATGAATACCTTTTAGCTTCATCAGAAATTGCATAATGGAAGATGAGGAAGAACTGAAAGAGGTGAAATTGTCTGGTAATGGATTACATCCTCACGAAGTAGTAGATAGTGGTGAAAAAGAGTTTGTTGATAGTCGTGATGAGGAAAATGTGATTGCTACCCATAGTATTAAGGTTGATGATGTAGATGGAAGGGTAGGCTTGCAAGGTCAAAGTACCGTTTCTGCACCCACATTAATGGATGAGGACCAGTTTGAGGAAGTATCTTTGAAAGATCAAGACAAGAGTAATGAGTACCAGGATTCAAACCAATTACCAGATTTTGATAATGCACATCACCTATTTGGTGGAAATGTGGAGGAGTCTAAATCTTCATCTGGGACGTACTCGATAGAGCATGATTCCTCCCCTGTTGCTGAAATGCAACGTGATAATATTCCTTATAGTCCTGGGTCAGATGGGCAGTCTAGCCCAACAATTAGCTTTGATTCTACTACTGTTAATTCTCCGCCAAAGCCTAAGCAAAAACATGCTAAACCAAATGTATCTCCAGAACTGCTGCATTTAGTTGATTCTGCTATTATGGGAAAACCTGAAGGTGTGGATAAGCTGAAAAATATTGCAAGTGGCTCAGAAGTGTTTGGGACTGGTGAAGAAACGGAAAATGTGGCTTTCTTAATAGTGGATTCGCTTCTTGCAGCCATGGGTGGCGTTGAAAGTTTTGAGGAGGATGAAGATAATAACCCTCCTAGTGTTATGCTGAACTCCCGGGCTGCCATTGTTGCAGGTGAACTTATTCCTTGCCTTCCTTATGTAGGTGATTCTGGTGATTTTATGTCACCTAGGACACGGATGGTTCGGGGATTACTTGCCATATTACGGGCTTGCACAAGAAACAGGGCAATGTGCTCAATGGCTGGTCTGTTAGGAGTGTTGTTGAGAACCGCAGAAAACATTTTTACTGTGGATGCTGGCTTAAATGGACGGATGAGGTGGGATGGAACACCTTTGTGCCACTGCATGCAATACTTGGCTGGTCATTCTCTTAGTGTTATTGATCTTCATAGTTGGCTTCAAATCATTACAAAAACACTTGACACAATGTGGGCACCACGATTAATGCTTGCTTTGGAGAAAGCAGCTAGTGGAAAGGAGTCAAGAGGACCGGCTTGCACGTTTGAATTTGATGGTGAAAGTTCTGGTTTACTTGGTCCAGGCGAGAGCCGCTGGCCATTTATCAATGGTTATGCTTTTGCAACATGGATTTACATTGAATCGTTTGCCGACACATTAAATACAGCTACTGTTGCTGCTGCAATTGCTGCAGCTGCGGCGGCTAAGTCAGGTAAATCATCAGCTATGTCAGCCGCTGCTGCTGCTAGTGCACTTGCTGGTGAGGGTACAGCACACATGCCACGTCTATTCAGTTTTTTAACTGGTGATAACCAGGGTATAGAGGCTTATTTTCATGCTCAATTTTTGGTTGTTGAAACTGCTAGTGGAAGGGGAAAGAAATCATCCTTGCACTTTACCTATGCATTCAAACCACAATGCTGGTACTTCATTGGTCTTGAACATATAGGCAAGCAGGGTATTCTGGGGAAAACAGAAAGTGAAGTTAGGTTATATGTGGATGGATCTTTATATGAAAGTCGTCCTTTTGAGTTTCCTCGAATTTCAAAACCTCTTGCATTTTGCTGCATAGGAACTAACCCTCCTCCTACCATGGCTGGGTTGCAACGGCGCCGTCGTCAGTGCCCTTTGTTTGCTGAGATGGGCCCTGTTTACATCTTCAAGGAACCTATTGGCTCAGAAAGAATGGCACGCCTAGCTTCTAGGGGAGGGGATATAGTGCCTTCTTTTGGTAATGCAGCTGGTTTACCCTGGCTAGCAACAAACGCCCATGTGCAGAGCAGGGCAGAGGAAAGTGCTCTTTTGGATTCAGAAATTGGAGGTTGCATTCACCTGCTCTATCATCCTAGTTTGCTTAGTGGGCGCTTCTGTCCTGATGCTTCACCTTCTGGTGCTGCAGGTTAGATAATTTGTTTCCGTAGTTCTGTGATAGTATGTGACATTTTATAGGCTGCATAAGTGCATATGATTTCAATGCTGAAGCCCCTTATACATGATGAATAAGGCTTCAGAGGTTTAGTCTGTAGATTTATCGGAAGGAAATTAAAATTGTTTCAACATTTTTGGTATGGAATTTGTGTGCACCATAATTTTTGTTCTTTCTCATGTCTGTTTTGTTTGTTTCTTTTTAAGCATGATGCTTTCTACTGTAGTTCTTGTCTTCTCTTGTTTTTCATCTCTGATCTGGAAGTTTCTTCTTTTTAGTATAAAAAGTTGAAATTACTGTTGAAATATATTGAGATATATTGTTGTTAGATAGCAGTTAGTAGTTTAGGTGGTGCATTTATGGAGAGTAGTTTAGTAGATGCTCTACATTTATCAGTGTCCTCCCTATATATGTGGGTATTTTCTCTTTCAACAAAACACAATTCCAAAGCTTCCTAAACAAGAGTAATATATTATCTTTCTCTCTTTTGTCTAGTTACTTTATCATTTCCACTAAGTAACCATGAATCTTAACAATTACAATTCCAATTCCATTTGGGGTTTTCCCCCTAGGGAGGTAATACAACCTTGTTTTCATACAGTGATTGATGGCTGTGGAAATACAAAAAGCTTACGATGAATATTAATAAGTAAAATTGAAGGAAGACAGGTATAGAATCTTACAAGATACTTATTCTTAATTGGATCATTCATTATAAAGCTGTGTCTTGTGATGATGTTATTTGTTAAATATTTGATTGCATTCAGTCAGCTTTAATTTTATAAATACACAATACATTGTCTTAGTTTTCCTAGGATGTAAGCCTATTCTTACGGTCAAAGATGGTGCTCCTCATTTCTTATGACTATAAGATATGGTACAAACAACCATTTGTTGGATCACAATGGTTCTCTTCATCTCTCCATGGTGTTTAATCATTGTACATTTATTGTCTCAAAATCTCTATCATGTTTCAATTTGTGCACAGTTTGCTGCATGATTTTGTAGTCTTCTAATGGATCCTCACCATTTTCCAGGAATGCTTCGACGTCCGGCCGAGGTTCTTGGGCAAGTTCATGTTGCTACTCGAATGCGACCTGTGGATGCCTTGTGGGCAATGGCCTATGGTGGTCCCTTGTCTTTGCTTCCCTTGACAATAAGCAATGTACATGAGGATACATTGGAGCCTCAGCCAGGGAAGTCTCCCCCTTCTTTAGCCGCATCTCTTGCTGCCCCAATATTTCGAATTATATCTGTGGCTATCCAATATCCAAGGAACAATGAGGAATTGTCTCGTAGCAGAGGGCCTGAGATTCTTTCAAAAATTTTGAATTATCTTCTCCAAATCTTATCTTCGCTTGATGGTAGAAAGCATGATGGTGTTGAAGATGAGGAACTTGTTGCTGCTGTTGTCTCCGTTTGTCAATCTCCAAAGATCAACCATACACTTAAAGTTCAGCTGTTCACTACGCTACTTTTAGATTTACAAATTTGGAGTTTGTGCAGTTATGGTATACAAAAGAAGCTTCTATCATCACTTGCAGACATGGTTTTCACTGAGTCATCAGTAATGAGAGATGCAAATGCCATTCAAATGCTTCTTGATGGCTGCAGAAGATGTTATTGGACTGTTTCTGAAATTAATTCATTGAATACTTTCTCTCTGACTGGGGCAGCGCGTCCCGTGGGTGAAATCAATGCTTTGGTTGATGAGCTCTTGGTGGTAATTGAACTATTAATTGTGGCAGCATCACCTTCGTTGGCCTCGGATGATGTCCGATGTTTACTTGGGTTTATGATTGAGTGTCCGCAACCTAATCAGGTAATGTAGAGTGATCAGATCTCTCTATTCCTGTAATTTTTGGTTGGGAAATAAGTTATTATTATACTTGTCTAGAATGCTAAAAATGCAGTACGTATGTATAGCAAAATTCTTTATTTTTATGATAGAATAGTCAAGTTGTTTATTTTTTTTTTAATTCTTGCCTGGTAACTTATTTTGTACTGTCAAATTTTCACATGATAACTTGTTTAATATTGAAGTGAATGTTGAGTGAGTGGAAAGCTAATGGCCTGTTTGGTTTGTGAAACCTAACTTTGTGAATAAAAAAGGTGAAGATAGTGAAACAATAAACTCCTATTTTCAATGTTTTCTGTTTTTTCTTCACAAATTTTTAAAACGCAGAAAATACTTTTCCTTGTCTTAATGATATCCAGAATAGAAAAAAACAATTAGATACACAATATTTCTTTTATTTTTGATAGGTGTGACTTCTGTTTGGTATTCTGTCAATGTTTTTGCTTTATTTGGGGTTTTGATGAGTTTGAGTCTCTGTTTTGTTTCTTTGTTTGGTAGGGCTTTGGTTTTCTGTTTTTTATTGAGAATTTTTTGTCCTTATATTCTCTATCTTTTGGTAAATTCTTATTTTAATATTAAGAAACTTAAAAAAGTCTTTTTTCTTTTTCTGTTTTTTTTTTTTTTTTTTTGGGTGTATTGGTTATCAATGATAATAAACATGAAACCATTTCATTAGTTTCCTACTGAAGCTTTGGAGAAGGTTAATGAAATGGCATGAAATTACATATTGGTCTTGAGTTAATTGCTACTACCATTTTTCTTAATAGAAGTTTAGGTCAATGGGTTTTACACAATTTCTACACTAGGAGTGGTGTGTTAGAGATGTGATAAACATAATGTCTTTTACCTGATAGTTCAAACATTTTGGAAGAAAATATTATGTCAATTACTTTCAATCAGAGACTTTGAGCTGTGCAATTCTCATGTATGGCATGTTAAGGTTGCTTCCTGGTGTTGCTGGTCATGGGATGGGTACCGGTTTCTTTACTTGATAACTCACTAGTGGTGGAGCCATGCCCGGGATTGCCTTTAATATGGCATGATAATCCCCGGAATTGGGCTACCTTCATGGTTCAAAGCTTTTATGACTTAAAAGGTCTAGAATTTGGTTCTTTTTGCGCATCTTCTAGATAAAGATAAAATTTCAACATAAGGCATAAATAGACCTATGAATAATTCACATTTCAAGTCCAAAAGAGGCTCTTGTGTGAGTGCACATGTTAAAAATATAACCATGCATATGGTTCTACATGATAAGATTTTAATAGAGATCATTCATGAATGATCTCTATTGGAATGTTAACGCTTGGTTTGGTAAAACTTTTTGAAGAGGCACCTCGTTTTGTATTGCAGCTTTTAAAAGTTAGGGGTGTTTTTGGAAGCACCTAAGGAGGAGCTATTCAAAGTTGACTTGTGCTTATCAAAATTAAAAAATCTAATATTACCTTATATATTAATAAATATCCAAATTTACTCTTATATTTATATCTATTATGGTCTTTTTAAATTTTAAAAACTATTCTACCAAACACAATTGTTGTTGCTATTGCTTATTGAAAGCTATTTTTAGTTTGATTTATCAAACATAGATATTACAACATTTAAAAAGCTATCTTTCAAAAGCCGGCTTTGATAAGCTACTTTCAAAAAGTAAAAGCTTTACCGAACCAAGCCTAAGTACCTGAGGTAGCTCCAGCTTGACAATACTCTATTCTGCTGTGTGGGGGATTAGGTTGCGAATTTGGGATAGGTTGAATGCAAATAAGCCAATTCCTCTGGCTTCTTAGGTTGTGATATTATTGAGTTTCGAAAAAATCTGCTGTGAACTCATAATGATTTTGTTCAATTTCACTTTTGGAATAATTATGAAACCAAAATTATATTTACTGGAAAATTCTGTTCACTTCATTTTCTAGGTTGCTAGGGTGTTGCATCTCTTCTACAGGCTGGTTGTCCAGCCAAACACTTCTAGAGCTCACACATTTGCAGAAGCATTCCTGGCATGTGGTGGGCTTGAAACTCTTCTTGTTATTCTCCAAAGTGAAGCCAAAGCTGGAGATGGTGGTCTCATAGGAACATCATCAAAGAACCCTGAAATTCAAAAAACAGAGTTTAGTGTTGAGATTGCAGAAGAAAGTCAGGAAGAGGGAGTAGTGGAGGACAACAAAAGTGAGACCACCTTAAAAGATGATGACCAAGGTTCTCATTCTGTTGATGGTGGCAATGGTCCTAATAATGGTTATAGTGACAATAAAAAGATGACATTTACCGCTGAAATTCCTTCTGTCAAGAATTTAGGAGGAATAGGTTTATCAATTAGTGCAGATAGTGCCAGAAAAAATGTGTACAATGTTGATAAAAGTGATGGCATTGTTGTCAGAATTATAGGTCTATTAGGAGCTTTAGTAGCTTCAGGACATCTGAGATTTGGTTCCCGTGCCGGTCCTGATACAACAACCAACCTTTTGGGTATTGGACTCCATGATGGAGGTGGTACCATGTTTGAAGATAAGGTTTCTCTTCTACTTTATGCTCTACAGAAGGCTTTTCAAGCGGCACCCAATAGGCTAATGACCAACAATGTGTACACAGCTCTGTTGGCTGCCTCGGTATGCATCAATTCTTGCACCAAATCTTCATTTTCCAATGGAAGCGCAGTCGTGTTGACTATTCCCATACTGTTGTGGAAAGGGAAATTAACTTCATTTTACTTATAACTGAAGTTTTATCTGCCATGTGACATTGCCGTTCTCTTCTTGATGCAAGACAATTCCTCATTTTTTGCCAATAACTTTTTACAAGTTTGCAATTTGACCATAGAAGAAGACAAAATAGAAAAAATATATAAGACTTCTAGGTTCTTTGAATGTGTATCAAGGAAACCCTTTGAAAAATGCTATTAATGGTTCAATTTGCTTAGCTTACATGTTATATTTCTTTTGACCTTCCTTTTCTTTCAATTTCAGATCAATGCCTCTTCATCAGAAGATGGTCTAAATTTCTATGATTCGGGTCATCGCTTTGAGCACCCGCAACTTCTACTGGTGCTTCTGCGATCACTCCCATTTGCTGCTAGGTCACTGCAGAGCAGGGCTCTACAGGTATTAGGTTAATAGAATTCATTCTGGATTATTTTTCTTAATTTGTTGAATTGTCTGCAAATTAATGTGTCTTTGCATTTGCTCGGTTTGTGTATTTTTGGTTTATTTTTATTATGTTGTTAGACTTGATATCAATTGTGAAACACCAAGATCCTTTCTTAATGCCACTTTAGTGTATAATCTTGTGTTTTCTCTCACAAGCTGCCTGAGGTTGGCCAAACTAAACTATGACAGAATTGCTTGTTGTACCTTGTCACCTACGTGGTTTTTTCCTCTTATTTTAAGTAGTTATTCCTTGCAGTTTTGCGCCTCATTTTTTAATTTGTTCCTGATTTATGAGTTATGACCGGTCCTATGAGAGTAGTTCTTTTCTATTTTTTTCTTTTTTTGTTTGTTTGTTTTTTTTTTTTACCTGGATGTTGTCACTTTGATGTTGTGTTAGAGTTACTGTTATGAATGTCCATGTATTTGCCACAATCCATATAGAACCCATTCCCAGATAGTTTTAGAGGCAATAAAAGCTTCCAATTATGCATGTAGTTTCCGATAGATATCTTGTTTTATACCGTGTAGTTTTGAGCTTCTTGTTTGTATCTGGTTTCAGGATCTTCTATTTTTGGCTTGCAGTCATCATGAAAATAGAGTCAGTTTGACAAGCATGAAGGAATGGCCTGAGTGGATTCTTGAAGTGCTGATCTCAAACTATGAGGTAATCAAACAATAACAGATTTATTCAATAATTCAAACCCCCCTTCCCCTCCCCTCCCTTTCTCTTCTGTTGCCTTCCTTTTTCCCTTCTTTATAATTTTGTTCCTGTCATGTTTTTACTTTCTTTCCTTGTTAGCAACTCTTAGCAATGACTTGTGAACAGGAAGTTTAATGGAGTCTGATAATATTTCTATTAAAGAACAAAGGTGCAAAGGGAAAAGTAGTTGGTTACTAATCGGGGAGTGGGATGCAAAAAGTCATTCCTGCTTTGCGAAGAACTTTAAGATAGAACATTGCATGTGCATGTTCATGGGTGTGATACAAATCCATGCCAACTCATTGTGTAAATGTGTTGTGGGGTTAACTTTTCTAAAATATTTTGATTGACAGATGAGTCCAAGCAAACTTTCTGATTCAACAAGCATTGGAGACATAGAAGACCTTATACACAATTTCCTTAGTATCATGCTGGAGCACTCAATGCGTGAAAAGGATGGATGGAAGGTTGATATTTTTTTGCAATGTTGAATTTTTATGTGGCCTCCTCTTAAGTTGCTTCAAATTCTTGCCAATTATTCTCTTTCATGATGTTACTGTTCACGACCCACATTCACAATAAGTTTGTTTGCCTGTTTTCATGTTAATTGATGTGTTAATCATTGCTTTTTTGGCCGGGCTTGTAAATGTTGAACATCAATATGGTTTGAACTTGCAAAGAAATTGTAATCAGTTTCTTATGTGCTTCAGTTTCCATAAGGCTTGCTTATGTAGGAAAGAAACCTTCCTGCTCGAGGGTGGGTGGGGATCTTGTGGTTATCCTCTAAACTCATGGTCTTTAGAGTAAAACAATGTCTCTGAATATCAATATATATTTTAAAATGTTTTTTTGTAATGTTTCATTTATCAAACACTTCACCTTATTAATGGGAAGTGAGTTTTAACCTGAAATTTTAAATGGAGCAAGCAAGCATCAGCTGACTGCTGAAGCTTTTTGGAATCTGCACCATCAGTCTGCTGGAATTTTACTTCATTGGTGCATTTTGTCTGATTTACCTAATCAGGTTTATTCATAATGCTTAGCATTGCTGATTGTCTAGGAAATTGAAGCGACAATTCATTGTGCAGAATGGCTTTCTATTGTTGGTGGATCCAGCATAGGAGAACACCGAATAAGGTATCCCTTTTTTTGTTGGAGATTTTTTCCGTCTCAATTGTGCTATGATGTTATTATGGAAGTTCATAGCTTTTTAGGATGTAAACATTTGTTAAATACTAATATTCACTGGTTGTTATCTAATGCTACCAGATTAACCTTTCACGAGACTTAGTTCTTGTTGAAAGTATGCGAATTTATTCAGTATTGTGATTAGTAGTTGTAGGTAGTTGTGGGATATTTATTGTAAATAGCTGATATATTTTGTTTTATATTGAGGCCTGAGTAACGTGAGTTAGAAGTAGTTAATACAATCATTTCCTCTTCTACATCTCTTCCTATCTCTGATATTATTCTTTCCCAAAAAATTTAACAGCTTCCAACATGATATGAAAACATCTATGACAAACTGGTTAGGTGTTGGAATCTCAGCCACCCCATTCTTCCTCACAAATTACTGATTTTCATTACAATTGGTTTGACTTGGCAATGAGCATGCTTTAAGCAATTAAGCCTGAAACAGGATATTGGGATAGTTTATAAAGGAGTGCTGGGGTTGAAAAATATAACATAAACTCCATACACAACTAGCAAGGCAAGTTAGGGTTGCTGGAGTTGGAAATAGTAGTAAGGAAAAACTTGGAGAGCAACTTAAAATGAAGCCAAGTCTTGCATATACCTCAGCCATGGAGAAATTCTCACCAGTAAGACACATCAGTTAGATATAGATATCACTATAGGTATGATTCATGATGGGAGGTTAGTGGGAAACGCACCTTGACAGTATTTTCTGGCAGTTCTATACAGAACCTAACAACAAAAGGCAAAAGTTTCTGACATTTCTAACAACAAACAGAGGTGTTGTTGATGTGGAAGGTGACAGGAAACAGGCTGGAAATGTGCAATTGACTATGGTAGTTGAAGTGACAATTGGTGGGTAGCCATCACGTGCTAGATAGCGGGAAGCGTGTGGTTAGATTAGCCGAAGTTTGGAGCCACTAATAAGGCCATGTAGAATGGCAGTCAGAGCTGTGACTTTGATTTGAAGCAGATGGTGAGATGATTTGATGGTTTGGTTCCAGGCTGGAAATGTCAGAAGAGTGCTCTACAACAACAAAAGTGGTGATTTGAAGGAGAAAAAGGGTGGGAGAGATGACAGTTTAGTGATGTTAATGATTTACTACCAATATGAAGTGAATTTGGTGGAAGAAAATTCGTAGTTTTGTTGGTCTGAAATCCTCAAAGTGCCCTGAATAATAGATTTCCTACTTGCTCTTGAGGAGGAGCTTAGTGACGGAATAGCATGAGTTCGACTGAATTGCAACAGTCATTATGCCTGAGTGTGCTTGATGTTTTAGCATATGAAGAAATATCTCAGTGTGCTATGATTCCTGTTGCTCAATGCCATGGTTCTGATCAATTGCTGTTATGATTCCAACTGTTCTTAATTCTGTTAAGAACCACAGTCCAAACAAATGTTTCTTAAGAGTGCTTTAGGATTTACAAGAGAGGACCACTGAAGGATGTTCTTGAGGATTGGAAAGATAGTTATGATCAATTGAAGGAAGAAGAGACACTAATTCAATAACCTCTCTTTGCAAAATTTAAAGAAATGGAAATTCTAGAAGTGTTATCCTGATTATATATATATATATATAAAGAACGAACTAATTGGGGCATTATGCCAAAAAGATAGGTGGAGATATGAGGAAAACCTTCCAAATCAGCAATTCCAGCTCAAAATATATAGGCGGAGATATGAGGAAATTCTTCTAAATCAGCAATTCCAGCTCAAATATGTTCCCCTTACTTTCCAAATGCAAAGACAAGGGAAAAAAGTTATTTATTTTCCATTTTTTACCAGAATAGATTACATTCAGTGCTATGTATTATAATGAATATACGGTTTGAATAATACTCCATTTCATTGCTCAGCTGCAATGTATTCCTCTCTCTTGTTGTCTCGTGGTCTTAGTGTGGGTTTATATGAAAAACATTGTAAAGAAATTTGAGGAAGACTTTTATGTAGTCTTTCACTACCTAACCCTTCTCTTTTCTTGACTGAGTTTCCAGTGAAAGTTGCCACCATTGCTTTTGCTTCGTATCATTTATATAATGATTAATTTCTTGATTATTTTCTGTCTTGAAGACGTGAAGAATCATTGCCTATATTTAAGAGGAGGCTCTTGGGGGCCTGCTGGACTTTGCTGCTAGAGAACTGCAGTTCAGGTAATACTTTTTCATCTTTCTTTTAAAATTTTTTCTGCATTATAGGCTTTGCCATGGTTGAGTTGTTCTTTCTGATATTCTCCTCCATCCCTTTCTTCTTTTTTTTGTTTTTGCTTTTGGGTGGGTGTTGGGGGGGGGGGGTTCTTATGGCTGAAATGTGGATGAAAAACAGCTGTAATGTCTACATTCTGTTCGTTGCAGACTCAAGTTATTGCTGCTGCTGCTGCTGGAGTTGCTGCCGAGGGTTTATCACCTAGAGATGCTAAGGCGGAGGCTGAGAGTGCTGCCCAACTTTCTGTAGCCTTAGTAGAGAATGCTATTGTGATACTCATGCTTGTTGAGGATCACCTACGCTTACAGAGCAGACATCTTCTTCCGTGCTGTAGCTGTTCTCCATCCTCCATTTCTCATACTTATCCAACCAATAATCGCTCAATTTCACTATCAACAATTGAAGAATCATCAGAAATGATGGAAGATGGCAGATCCTTATCTAGTGGCTCTGCAAGAGTCCCTCTAGATGTATGTGTGTTATGTCAGAAATAAATATGAATCTGTTGCATTTATATCATGCATCTCAAATACTGTTTCTATTATTACTCCAAACCTTGCAATGATGATATGCTGTCCTCATACCATCTTGATTTCCTATGTATCACACAACTTCATACCATTTTTTATACCTAAATGAAGGGGAGCCTTGGAGCAATGGTTGAGTTGTCTCCGTGTAACCTCAAGTCATGGGTTCAAGCCGTGGAAGCAGGAAGCAGCCACTGATATGTAATTATCAGGCTAGGCTGTCTATATTACACCCTTTGAGTGAGGCCTTTTCTCGGACCTTGCGTTAACGCGGGATGCTTGTGCACTAGGCTGCCCTTTTTTCTATTATTATTTTTATACCTAATACTTTTCTCAGCTTTCTCCTTAATATCCAACTTCAGCATTCGTTCTATTTAAGAAACATGTAAAGCTTTTTATTTTTGTTTCTTGATTTCTTCTTTGATTGGCTTGTTAATCAGTTTCATTCTTGTTATTGTAACTTTTTGGTCTTGCTCATTTTCGTTTTTGTTTAAAGTCTTGCCTACTTCTATATTATTTAAACTCATTTTGTTTAGAACTTTTAGGTCCTTTCTTCAATGGCTGATGAAAGTGGTCAGATCCCTACTTCAGTGATGGAAAGGCTTGCTGCTGCATCAGCAGCTGAGCCTTACGAATCTGTTTCTAGTGCTTTTGTGTCATATGGGTCTGTTCTAAGGATTTGGCTGATGGCTGGAATATAGGAGTCGATTATGGTATGGTGTTGGACTTCCGCCAAATACAGTTCCATTTGGTGGTGGTGGGAGTGGATGGGACTTTTGGAAGTCTGCCTTAGAGAAAGATGCAACGGCAATTGGCTTGAGCTTCCTTTGGTGAAGAAATCCCGTGGCAATGCTCCAAGCATTATTGCTAGATGAGTCTGGGCTGGGTGGTGGTCTTGGTATTGGTGGAGGATCAGGTACTGGAATGGGAGGGATGGCTGCACTATACCAGCTTTTAGACAGCGACCAACCATTCTTGTGCATGCTTCGAATGGTTCTTCTTTCAATGAGAGAAGATGATGATGGAGAAGATCATATGCTGATAATGAATCCAAGTATTGCGGATCCAGTGTCTGAAGGAAGAAAATCACGCTCAGAACTTTTGTGGAGGTAAAACATCCCATTCATTCGATCATTGGTTGTCCATTTTTTAACCCATTAGTGAAGAATCATCATTGGCATAGATTGGATCTTTTCTTGAAGAAGTTCACACAAGGTCCAGCTACATTGATGCTAACTTGCTTTCCATTCCTCGTTTTCTCTGTAGTTAGCACTACTTAATTTCTACTTCCATCACATCCGTCTATGTCCTTTCTTTTCCATTGCATTTTCTTAATTTCATAAACCAAAGAATTGGAATGGAAAAATCTTAGATGCAATACCCCCTGCCCCCTTCGTGGGACTTAAATCATGCGGGTGGGTTGGGTACTTATATATGACCTGGATGCAAGGTTCTATTGGGACCCAAAAAAGAACCCGATGGGTGGGCCACGGTGAATTCAGCCATCATGCTAGGAGTACAACATATTGCGCAGCTTAGTCCAGAACATAGCATGGGTTCTGACTTGAAACAAACAAATATTGCTCATCCTCATTAGACTAATAATATCACATTTTCCTATGACTAGATAGATGCAATGTATTCATTGCAGCTGCACTCAATTTTTCTCTCATCTGAGTCCATCTTCTGGTTAGATCTTACAACATTTTGAAACAGCTGATCTTTATATCCTTTTTTCTTTCTCCACACATGACTGATACAGAAGTTTGCTTTCTTGACTCCCTCATTCATACTTCATTATAGAACGGGAACTCCTAGTCTGGATTTTACTTGTATGGTCAACTCTAGAAATTACTGAGTTCAGATGACCATTCAAAGTCGGATAAAGCTCTAATTTTGACAACCTATGCATGATTGAATAATCAAGTTTCACTGCTTTACTCTGATAATGGATATTTCTTTTCAAAGAAGTTCTTTAGCTGATATGCTGAGTGGATGGGCTAAACTTTTCCCATGTAGTTTAGTTTTCCATTCTTCATTATGGAGGAGGATCCACCCCTTCTTAATTACTCTTTTTAATAAAGTAAACTCTTTTTTTCTTGTCTTTGAGTGAAAACCATAAGAAGATAAAGTTATGAAAAATGTTAGATTATCTATTTTCCATTCTTCATTTGATTATTTGACATT